>NC_091492.1:22533384-22593690 GCF_947461875.1 Haliaeetus albicilla | reverse complement strand
GCTGCTGCCACCTCAACTTCCCACAGCCTTCACCTCCTAGTGCCAGCTTTTCCTCTGAGAGCTGCTGTGCCCCCCAGCAGCATCGGCCTCATCCAGGGGGCGGGACCCCCAGCTGACTATCACTCAGAGTCCGCCGAGTCCATGGATGAGATTCCTGTGGCTCAGACTCGCCTTGGGAGCACAGCCCTTCATGGGCCTCCTAAGAATAACTCAAGCAACTCTCAACACTATCCTTTGTCCACAGACAGTCCCAGAGGTGACAGGAAGAAGAATGTATATTCTGGACACAAGGTAAAAAGGAAAAGCTGCCAGCAAGACAGACGCATGGAACGAGACCTGGAACTTTTTTCTAAGATTCCTGCTGTGTTTGTAAGTAAGAGCAGTGGAGAACCTCATGTCTCTCAGCCCCAGCCCAGTGAGAGCACATCCGAGCCACACCACAGAAAATGCACCAGCAAGCAGCGCATGGGCAGACATGATTCATGCTTTAAGGACATAAGGACAAACACCACAGCGGCCTAGTGATCAGCTTTCCAAAGCCATAGCCTCTGGGACAAGGCAAGAGGTTCTTTTTCTATTTGTATGTTGCTGTTCAAAGATCTTGACTCCAGTGACTTGTCTTTTTCCCTGGAGGTAGCAGTGTCCCTTTACCTGATGCTGCCCATCTTCCAGCAAACTAGCTGAGAGGCAGTAAAAAACCCGCTGCATCGTTGTTTCTGGCGGCTGCCTCTTCCTAAGCCAGGAGTGCCCCCGAGCCCAGTTCCACTCTCCTTGTCAAGGGGAAACAGTCTCCCCTGATAGGGATGTGCCCAGGGCTGCCACTGGTTAAGGACTGCAGCATTAGTACTCCGTAGAGGGCTAAGGGACTCATCCCTGCACTGTGTGCTAGCCGTCAGACTGCAGTGAGACATTTCTCATGCTCAACCAAAAGCAAGAAGCAATAAGGTGGCAAACCTGAGGTAGGCATGTTGCTAGAGAGAATTCAAGTGCTTTCCGTAGGAAAGGGCTTCACCCTCCTGGCCCTCTGCACACTAGTACGGCAGTAACTTTCTGGGAGAGTGCATGGGGAAGAACAAGGCTGCATTTCTGCTGTTCCTTGGCACCCTGGAAACTAATTTTCCCATCTGCCTACATCCTGTCAGTCTTTGGATCATGCGCAGGGGCTTCAGCAGGTGGTCAGGGAGTAACCTCAGTATTGCCCTGTCCCTATACTGCTTTCCACTGTGTACCCTCAAGCCAAGTCCACCACCAGCATGTACTCTGTAAGGCAGCGTAGTTTGACCTGCTTCACCTTCCCAGCAGCCTGAGGTGCCGCACAGTGCAGCTTTCTCATCAGAGAGCTTTCTCACCTTTCCATTTCCTGGGCTGCCAGATCCCCATTAGTCCACAGCCAAGCCTGGAGTCTCTGTACTGCAGAAAAATCCTGCAGCAGACACTGGGGCATGTAGCCAGTGCCTCAAGTCACAGCACCCTGTGCTGGTGGTGAGAAGCAGACAGCTGCCTGGGCTGCTGAGCTACAGCACCTTGGCTTTCCCAGGCAGCACGCCCCATTCCAAATTCCTGGCTGAGCACTGAGGTCGGGGCTGCCAACAAGCCCAGATCTGCCTAGCAGCCAGCTAACCTCAGAGCCCAGGATAGCAGCTATGCACACATCCCAATGGGCCTTGCCACTGGCATGGGTGTGCCTGACACGATTTGTCACTTGACAGCCGTGGCACCTGCACAGCTCCTGCCTCCCCAGCATGGCCAGTGCCCTGAGCAGCAGCGGCTGGCTTGGCTGGTTGCACTGTTTCTGGACAAGCCCTTGATGCTGCACGCTGCTGGTGTGTGTGAACAAATAGGTGCACCAGCAGAGAAGAGGAAGCCCGGGAAGTCTTTATTACTCTACCAAATGTTTTGATGCATGGAAACCACAACCAACCCTTTCTCCAGCCTGTGGTGGGTGCAGGTTAGGGAAGACAAGACAAAGTGGGGTGCCATGTGGGTCGAGCTAAGCTGTTCCTCCCCTCGCATAGCTCGGTCTGCGAGCATTCATCAGAAAAGGTTGAGAGCAGGACAGGATATCTGGGACAAGCAGGACAGGATATCTGGGGACAAATGCCCTCTGGGCAAAGCCAACACGGGACAGGCAGGCTGGACTCCCAGGTTTGATGTACACACTTCCCAGCCCGGCTGTTGCCTGTCATCCCAGTGCTCACGCTGGCTTCTGTGCTGCTCTGAGGTTCACACAAAGTCTGCTTCCCCTGGAGCTTTAGGTCCAGACAGATTTCCTTCTGGGGAGCTCACTTCAGCAGAGAGAGGCAGGAAGGTGGCTACTGTATGTTGAAAGCCTCAGCTCATTCCAGGGGCACCCCTGAATGCTGGCAGCTGGCCCAGCTCCCTTGGGAAGCACCCCAGCACTGTCACCTGGCCAACACCATGCTGTGTGGTGCTCATGCAGTGGACATTTCAAGTAGTGCTTGCCTTCAAGGAGCAGGCAAAGTGGAGCAGGCAAAGTGCTGCGGCTGCTCCTGGAAACCCATGATCCTTGCAGAGCTGAAGCTGGAGTAGGGGAGTCCTCCCTTTGTGGAAGGGTTTATGGGGTAAGTGTGGCGCATAGACAGGACCATCCAGGCCAAGCAGTCCCTGGGACAGTCCTTGGCAAATTCTGGCAAGGCAGCATAGCTACGATCACTGACCCTGGGCTTCTTTAAAAGCCTGTCTCACCATCCTTCTCTGTTGTCTGATTTTTGACTCCTGAAAGAGCTGGAATGAGGAGCCTTGACTCTTCATTGAATTACGTGGGCCATTGATCAGCAAAAGTGAAGTCTCATGTAGCTGTTGAAGTCACTATGTCTCAATTTGCAGGAAGGGTTGGCCTGTGGTCACACTCCTTGCAGCTTCCCTTGCTGCTGTGGCCAGTGGTAACCGCTGGCAGTGTGACCCTTTGGAAAAGCAGGCATGTGTGGGACCAACCCTTGTGGATGAGCAGACATGTCACTGCTTGTCTGCAGAGACCAGGGCATCTGCTCACTGATGGATCCTGGTTAGACAAAGTCCTTCCAGTTGTTTCTCCTCATGTCTGCTGTCATCCAAGTAAACTACACCCTGCGGTAATGCTGGGCTCAGGATTTTCAAAGGCCAGCTGTCCCTCCACCCAGAAGGCATTGGTAATTTCTCTCCAGCAGGTGCCCCTGAGCAGACCTCGTGTGTTTTCTTACCCTTCATCCATGCAGAACGAGTCCCAAAGTCATTGTATGGAGCTCTTTAGTAGCTCTGTCCATAATAAATTTCTATGCCCTTTGCTAAATAGTTTCCTCCTTTTTTGCAGTCATTAATTTATCTGCCCAGCTGATGGTCCCCCCACTTTTCCCTGCACCTCTGATGTCCCAGCTGGGCTTAGCACCTTAACCTGTGTAGGGGTGACAGTGGTACCCTCTCCATAAGACCCTATGGATGTTAGGTGGGACTGCCTTCCCTGAGGCGTAGGGGGTGGACCACCTTCTCCAGGAGATACGTAACTCCAGCCTGGTTTCTGTGCTGCAGCAGGGTGAGCACCACAGGGAGGAGGCCAGTCCGGCTGTGCACCATGCTACAGGAAGACTGCTGTGCCCTTTGGGGTGAGTGGAGCCAGGTTTCCTGGTCTATCAGATGTCCAGGGAAAGAAAGGTCCAGCATGTCCTGAGGTGGCAGGTTCTGAGCACCAGCTGAGAAGGAAGGGGATGTCCTACAGTTTGCTGGGACATGACCCTCTCCAGGAGCAGAGGTCTCACCCTCAGGTCCAGCATTTAGTTGTCCTCCCCATGCCAGGCTGTGCTTACCACCCAGTTGTCCTGCTGATAATGGCCCGTAAGCCTCAAATTCCCCTGCCACGCACACAAACACCCACGTGAGAAAGGTCTTCGCCCCCAGAGTCCTGGACAACCAGCAGAGAGCCCCATAAGCTGCTGGGCTGTACTGGTTCTGTCCTGCCCTGCAGGCTTCTCCACAAGGAGCGGGAGACCACGCTTTTTGTTGGAGGCCAACAGGATGCCTTGGGGACCCTGATATGGGAGTTTCTCTAGGTAGGGAAGACATCTTTCTGCTGCCTTCAGCTGAGCCATGGACCATTGTCTCCACTACATCAAGTGCTGGAAGAGGCAGAATAAATCAAGGCTGCAAAATGTGCAATGCCTTGTCTGTGTGTTGGGGCAGCTGGGCGCTGAGCGAAGAGCCAGGCCCCAGCAGGACAGGCTTCCAGCACTGCCAGCGTTGGGCTCTGGTCTCCTGAACCTCACAGGCAGCAGGTAGGATTGTGTGTGCCGTGTGGTGTTTGATTTTGGCTGGGTTTTGTGTTTTCACCACAACCACATTAAAGGAGGACTGTTGAAGATGCATATTGGGCACCCAGGAATGAAAATGGTGAGCCTGAGATGGTTTTAACCCCTGGGAGAACTGCTCTCTGCCTCAGGTCAGTTCCCAGCAAAAATGAACCTTCGCAAGTGCAGTCCAGCATCTCAGCTGAGCTGCTTCATGAGGAGGGCCTTTTGCAGATGCCGCTTTGCAATATGCACGTGCCCTTGGGACCCTGGCTTTGGATGCTGTGTGTGGTATCCCACAAAGTCGTGGAAGTTTTCCACAGCAGGCAGCTGGTACCTTCCAGGATGGTCACAGCAGGGGCAGGCACAGCCTGGGCTCTCTCCTTCCCCACCTCATTTCTGTCCTTTTGGGACCCTAATGCTGATACCCTGTGGGTTCAGGTGCTGAGGGCATTTCTGCTGCCCTGTCGAGGCTGCTGCCCTGGATGAGGAAGGTCCATAGCAGACCTGTGGCAGCAAGTGGAAGGAAGGAGTCCCATTCGGGTACTGCTGCAGAGGCCGGCGTGTGGGCAGAGCGGTCCTGGCCATGATACCAGAGGACTGCAATGACCGTGAGCTAAGCCCTTGCTACAGCCCAAGACCATCACGGAGCTCGGTTAAGGCGACAGCAGAAGTCCTGATGCCTTCAGCTCCCCATCGCTGCAGAAACATTGAGGTCTGGCATCCCCGGTTTTTGCCAGTGCACGAACTCTCCCATCAGCAGGAGGCAGTGCCCTGGGCTGGCTGTTTCCACCACGAGATGCTGTGGCTTTTTATTAGGAACAAGCAAAGCATTTGCAGGATGGTGACAGCTTTCCAGAGTCCTCTAAAATCATAAATCACCGTCCCTGGCCACTCACCAGCAGCTGTGCCCAGGCCTTGCAGTGCCTACTGTAAGCCTCTCTGCCTTGGTGTGGGACGTATGCCCTGCTTGCTTTCATCTTTGGGCCTGACTCAAATTTCTTAGTTTTCTCTTTGAAGTCAAGGGGACCTTCCTTGGGGAAATGACTTTTGGCAAGTCTGTTCCTGGGCGCTGCTTTTGACACGTCCTGAGAGCATGGTGGGGGGAAAGGAAGCTCCTGCCAGAGGACAGAGCTTTTTCCCCCCCTCCTCTCTGCCCCGTGCCGTGCATCGCAGCCAGGACCCCAGCTCGAGCGGCAGATCCCCCCTCGGCTCTGCGTGCCGCTGGCACACCCGGCACACACGCACACCACGATCGCGCTGCCCATCAGCCACAGCTAAGCCTCCGTTAATGCCTTGTGGACACGCTGTTGCTGGGGTTACCATATACATATTGCACAACCTCCGAAACACTTCCCTCTGTTTTGTAGCAACTTGTGCTAGAGAAGCAGTGTTCCTGCATAACCTCATCCCACCCCAGATGCGGCCCAGCCAGCGACTCATTCCTGAAACAAGATGACTCCGGGGAGCCTGTGGTGCCCAGCCTCCGGGGAGGCAAGAGCCAAAGAGAACGGAGGGTGAGCAGAGAGGGTGCTCCAAGGTTGTGCTTGTGCTCTCGTGCAAGCTCTGAGCTGCACCCTGGAGCTATCGCAGCACTCCAGGACTCTGCGTGAAGATGGGGAGATAGACATGGTCCTAGCAGGGACAAGCGCAGCATCAGAACCCGTGTCTTGGTGACACTGAGCTGTGAGCCTCGGTGTGCCTCGGGTAAGCTCTGGAGTTATGCGGCTCATTAAGTTGCCCAGAGTAGGAGACAGCCTGGCAACTTCCTGACCTTTATTGGAAATGCAAGAAGGGAAAGGACCCTGGGGAGCTGAGCACTGAGCCGTGTCCGTGCTCCTCCACCACATCACAGGACCTGTGCAACCTCCTCCTCAGCTCCTGCCCGCGCTCCAGGCTCCGGACCAAGTCACAGCCTCCTCCCGGGCTTCCTTTTCCGGGCTGCATGAGGAACAAGAGGAGCCAGCCAAGGACCATGCTCCATCCCAACAGGGCTGTCATGGTGACAACAAATGCACAACAAACCCCAGCTCTTAGGAACCGAAACCTGACCGGCTCAGCCCGACCCCGTGGGGCAACTCGCCAGCCCTGGCTTGGTGCCCCCCCGCTTGCCCCGCTCTCCCCATGTGCCGCCTCTTGGCTTTTTGGGCTCTGCAGCCCCCGGGGCCGGCTGGAGCTCTGGCAGAAGAGCTGCTGACGTACCCACCTCTCGTTCAGCTCCTGCCTGCTGCCAGCTCAGTGCATCTGGGCTCTTGCACTGCCTGCTGCTGCCAAGCCCTGCCAGAGCTGCTGCAGGCTGGATGTTCCAGCTGCCATTACCTGGGCTCGTCTCCGGAGCTGTTGGCTGGAAATAAAGACACCTGCTTCTAGTGGGGAGTTGCAGGGCAAGCTAAGGACAAGGCTGTACCTTCAGCAAGACTTAACCACCCTCCTCGATACGGCAGCCCCAATTATTGCTCTCTCCTTAAAGCAGAGAGCAGGTGAGCAGCTTTTCCCAACTTTCTGAGGGGTGGGACGACAGCCCTAGGTCCTTGCTGGCCTGGATGGAGGCTGGTTTAAATTCCCACTTCACAGCTAGCTGGTGTAACCTCTGAGCCTCTGCACTTTGGGACCTGCTTTTGTAGTTTCTGAAGAGCGGGATGCATGCATGTTTAGGACAGAGTCCTCCTGGTGCCACATCTGTGCAGCACCCAGTCTGAACGCTACCAGTACAAGCTGGACAGAGGAGAGACACTCGTGGGTGAGGTCTGCCTGGACTCTGGCATCAGGCTGGTCCAGCCCTACTAGATGAGCCTCCACACCTGTCCTGCCCACCCTTGCCTGTCCCCTCCAAGATGTCCTTGCCACCTGGCAGCCATGGGTTCTCACCCTGTCTCTGGCTGGGCTGTGAAACAGCAGCTCCTGCCGACAGAGGGGTCACAAGGCTAGTTGGGGGCCATGAGAAAGTGAGGTCCTTCATGTGGCCTTGAGCATCTGGAGCTACCCAAAGCAGGCAGGTGCTGTGGCATGCTTGCGTCCTCTGACACCAGCCCTGGCACTCACCTCTGAGGCAGGAGGTAAAGTTAGTGATCACAAATCACAGACTTGCAGAGTTGGCTGGCGGTCACCTCTGGAGGTCTCCGGACCCCGCTCCAAGCCAGGATCAGTATGAGCAACTTGCTCAGGGCTTTGTCCAGTCAACAAGGTCCCGGCAGAGAACATATGCCCCTCAGCCAAAAGGGGGGAGGTTGTCACTGCGGCTGTACCCCAAAGCAAAGGGCTCTGGGTGCAAGAGCAGAACTGGGATACCCCTTGGGGCAGCTCAGCCATGGGGATGCCCGTGTCCATCCTTGCCCTGCAGCTCCTCTGCACAGGGACCAGGGCAGACGGAGGCTGCAGGGTGCCAAAGGCTGCCCAGCTCCCCAAGCTGCTGATTTACCTGTAGGACCCTGCATGGCAGCAGCAAACCGCACGCTGCGGCCCCTTGGTGTGAACAACTCCTGGTGATGCTGCGGCTGGCCATGCACAACAGCCTGCGCCTGCTGGAGCGAGGGCGGGGAGTGCCAGGGGAGTGCAGAGGTCAGAACAGGCTGTGGGCAAACAGCTGAGGTGGGGCGGTGAGTAAGTGGTGTGGATTGTGTCGGGACTCCATGGCAACCACAATATTTGGGTGCTGCTTCAGCCCGCAGCACCCGCCAGGCACCCCACGTGTGGTCGGGCTCTGGGTGAGGGCAGCAATGGGCAGCACTGGCATGCAGCTGGCTGTCCCCAGGGTTGCTCTAGGGGTGTCCCACCGGGCCGTGCAGAGGGGACAGGCACTCACCGCTGTGCCTGGCACACCAGGATGGTTGGCATTTGCCCCCGCAGCCTGAGCAGTGCCTTTGGTCCATGATGTCACCCACCAAGAGGGTCCGGCTCCTCTATGGAGGGGCACGCTGGGTGTGTAGGGCAGGGAACAGGGGGACTGCCGGGGGGAGACTGCGGTGGCAGGGTGGTGGAGGAACCTCGTGGGGTGATGGAGGGGCCTCGTGGGGTGGTGGAAAGACCTTGTGGGCTGATGATCGGTCCTTGCTGGGTGCTGGTGGGACCTCATGGGGTGATGGAGGGGCCTCGTGGGGTGCTGGTGGGTCCTCGTGGGGTGATGGAGGCGCTTCGTGGGGTGGTGGAGGGCGTCCCAGAGGCGGTCCGGGACGGCTGCCCGGGCTCCGTCTCCCCGCCCCGAGGGCGCTCCCCAGCCGCGCCGCGGCCCGGGGGAGGCGGGAGGGGGCGGCCCGGAGCCCCGTGCGGGCGCGGCCCGCAGCCCCTCCCGTCGCCATGGCGGCGCCTTAAACAGGCGGCGGCGGCCGCCCCCCCCGCCTCAGAGCTCGGCGCCGGGAGGTGAGTGAGGGCGGCCGCGGCGGTGCCGGGACCCCCCCCGCCCCGGGGCGCGGCGGCAGCAGGACCCCCCGGACCCCCGGCCTCCGACCGCTCGCTGCCCATCCCGGGGGCCGGTGCGCGGCCGGGGGCCGCCGCTTCCCCGGCATCCCCCAGCCGCCGGCAGTGACACCCCCCCCCCCCGCCCCGGGCGGGGAGGGTCCCGGCTCCCTGCTGCGGGGCCGTGCGGTGCGGGGCCCGGAGCCGCGGGTGAGCCGCGGGAGCCCGGGGGCGGGCGGGGACCAGCGGCTTCGCCGCCCCGCCCCGCCGCTCCTCCCTAGCGACGGTCGCCAGGCAACGCCGCTCCTCCTTAGCGACGGTCGCCAGGCAGTGCAAGGGCCGGCGGCGCGGGAACCGAGCCCGCTGCTCCGTCGTGCCCGCTCTCCGGCTCTCGCCAAGGCCCCGGGGGGGCCCGTGCCGCCCCCCGCCCGGGCACGGGGCGATGTACCCGCTCTGCACCTCGGGGTGCTGGAGTCACACCCGGGTACCGCTGCGCCCGGTCCTGGCTGAGATGCTGTGGGCGCACGGTCAGCGCGTGGCGAGGGATGCCGAGCCGGCAGGGCGAGGCTGGCGAGGCGACGACAGGCGGGAAGCCGGGATGGAGCAGCGGCCACGGCGCTGTGCGACTCGGCACCCCAGCACCGCTGCCTGCGGGTCACCGTGTTTGGTCCAGCCCCGGGGGCGGGGGCCAGGTTGCAGAGCTGGGGTGCTGCCAGCTCCACGCAGGGGGATGTGGCTGTCGGCAGAGCCAGAGGGCAGGGGAGAGGTGGGGCCGGAGGCAGGCAGCGGTGCCGTTTCTCATGATTCGCGAGCAGGAGGAAGGCAGCCGCATTGCGTCATTCCTGGAGAGTGCTCCCGAGGGGACAGGCTGATGCGCTCACTCCTCGCCATCCCCTGGAACCGACAGCCGCGCCGCTGACAGCTCTTAGTCAGGACCCTCCACCCCCCAAGACGCATCCCAGCTGTTGGCCTCGGGGCTTGTCCGAGGCTGCCGCCAGCCCTTCAGCCCACACTGCAATCCCTCCGCCCTCGCCAGCCCTCCTCCTCCTGCCCTTGAGGACCTGCGAGCTGAGCCAACTGAGCCTTGCCGGCACAGCCAGCCAGAGCCCGGGCAGTAACAGGCCTCTCTGCCCCCCTGTCCTGCAGCCCCATGGCCAGGAGCACTGAGATGGCGTCCCTGGAAGAGAGCTTCCGCAAATTCGCCATCTACGGCGACACCAAGGCTACGGGACAAGAAATGAATGGGAAGAACTGGGCCAAGCTGTGCAAAGACTGCAAAGTCACCGATGGCAAAAGCGTCACCAGCACCGACGTGGATATTGTCTTCTCCAAGGTGAAGTAAGTGACTTGGTTTTTCAGGGCCTCCAATAGCCCGGAGGGTGGGGATGCCCTTGCAGTGCAGGCAGGGTGGCGGTGCCTGGGTGCAGTGGTCCCCAGGGGGGTGTCGTACCCTGACTCTGTTCCATTCCCGTGTTGTACTTGGCATGGAGCAGCAGGTGCTGCCTTCAGGGAGTTTGTGTGGCTGCTTTTGCAAGACCTAATAATAAATTAGTCCAAATTTGGGGGGTTGGAAGGCTCAGATTTTGATGCAGAGGCTCTGCCTCTGCTCCTGCTCCCAGGCATTGGGGTGGGCCTGGCCGATTCTGCCAGGTTCCCATCTAGCAAGAAGGTGCCACAGGGAGCAGAGGAGGGTGCTCAGGGGTGTCCCGTGTGATGTGGCACGGCCCATCCCTGGGCCCGGCGAGCCCACACCTGAGCTTGGGGAGGACTCTGGTCCTTGGAGGTCACAGAGGCAGCTGAAGAGCTAAAGGCACCTGGGGCTGCTTTTGGGGTCCCTGAGGACACGGTGACACCCAATGTTCCAC
This sequence comes from Haliaeetus albicilla, assembly GCF_947461875.1. Lineage (NCBI taxonomy): Eukaryota > Metazoa > Chordata > Aves > Accipitriformes > Accipitridae > Haliaeetus > Haliaeetus albicilla. Next base: position 22,583,156 of record NC_091492.1, on the reverse strand, counting down.
ACCAGGGTGCAGGAGCAAGGATGGGTGGAGAACCTGCTCCCTCCATGCCCTCTGTCCAGGCATGCCCTTGCTCCCTGGTGGGGCCAGGAAGGTCTGAGCACTGGGAGGTTTTTGGCATGTGGAAGGGTGGGTTGGTGTGCTGCCCTGGAGATGAGGACCAGGCACTCGTGGGAGAGGTGCTCAGTGCATGTCCTTCCGAATTTGACCAGAGAAGGACAGATGCCTGCCAGGGGAGAGAGGGCGCCGGGCATCCCAGGCAGGCTGGGAGCAGTGGGAATGGATGCGTGTCCCCTCCTGCCACCAGCGCCCAAGTCCCAGGGCACTTGCATGCAGGGGAGAGGTTTTTGGCACCAGGGACTTTAACAGCATGTGGCTGAAAAGCTCCTGGAGCTCAGCACCAGTTGTGTCCAGCCCGACCCATTTGGCTGGGATTTCCCTCACCGTAGCTGCATTTTGGAGGTGGGCGAGGGGCCCGAGGCTGGTGGAGGACAAAGCCAGGGTCTCCCTGATGCACCTCAACCTGCTGCAGCCCCATTTGGAGGTGCAACCTGAAGATGTGCTGACGGCAGCCTGGGTTTTGTGCTTGCAGAGGGAAGACGGCCCGCGTCATCAACTACGAGGAGTTCAAGAAGGCGCTGGAGGAGCTGGCCCCCAAGAGATTTAAGGACAAGAGCAAAGAGGAGGCATATGAAGCCATCTGCCAGCTGGTGGCAGGGAAGGAGCCCATTAACGTGGGTGTCACGGTGAGTGAAGAACCCCTTGGCCACTGGGAGCAGGAGGGATGCTCAGGAGGGGAAGATGGAGCCCTGCCCACAGTACAAATGCTTTCCTGGGGACCCCATGGCCCTGGGTGGCCCTGGAAGTTACATAGATCTGGTGGGCACGGGGAGCACAGCAGGGTCTTCAGGGGGTGTTAGGGGCTTGCACGGGGCAAGGGGTGAAGGGGATGGGGCATATTCTTGACTCCCGTGTCCCATCTCCCCGCTGCAGAAAGCCAAGACGGTGGGGGCCGTGGAGAGGCTGACGGACACCTCCAAGTACACGGGCTCCCACAAGGAGCGCTTTGACGAGAGCGGCAAGGGCAAGGGCAAGAGCGGGCGGGAGAACATCGTGGACACCAGTGGCTACGTCAGTGCCTACAAGAACGCGGGCACCTACGACGCCAAAGTGAAAAAGTAGGGATGGGTGCCCATGGCACGCACCACCCCGGTCCCTGCGCGTCGGCCATGGGGCCAGCGCTCACGTCAGCCTTGGGTCATGCCCGCACGATGTGGGGCCAGGCAGGCTGCGCTGGGGCCAGCCCCAGGCTGGCAAGATGTCGGCCGCCCAGCGCTGATGTGATTGGGAAAGTCGCCGGGCCGCGTGCTCTGCCCCAGCGCTACGTCTGTCCCCCTCTCTGTGCTGTGACCCCCCCCCCCGCCCTTCCTGTCCAAACCCCCCCCCCCCGCCCCTGCACCGTGCTGTCTCCCCCAGCCCCCTGCCGCTGGCAGCGCTCGCCGTACTAACAGCACTGCTCCTTAGGGCTCCCCTGGCCAGCTGGCACCCAGACCTTCCCTACCTCAGCCCCAGATTTCAGGGCACCCTCCCTGCCAGTCCCACTGGGGACTGCAGCCTGTCTTCCCTGCAGACCTCCTGGGGACTTACCTTAACCCTGCACCAGTTACACCACAGCTGCCTCCTTCCTTCCCCACCAGTGCCCTCACCACGGGGCTGCCCGGCTTTGCTGCTTGCCCAGCACCGCAGGAAGCTCAGACCCTGCGGTGCTGTTAGTGCCACTGCTGCCAGGATGCTCCCGGCCCAGCCCTGGGATGCACCCCGGGAGAGCTTGGTGTTGCCTGGCCATCAGCAAAGGTCTCTGACTTGAACCCCCATGGCCTCCCGCCGCCTTTGTGAAGCCCAAACCAAAGGATGCTGCAGACCCGTGCTGCAATAAAACCCCATCCGCACTGATGCCCCCAGTCTGGTTGTGTTCAGCGGGACCGAGCAGTGAGAGCCCCTTTGCCCGCTCACCCAGCCGGATGGTGGGAGGCTCGGCTGGCCATGCCGCCCCAGGGCAGCCGTGCCATGGGCTCAACCCTGGCCATTGGTGGTTTTGGCAGCCTCTGGCTGGCCCCAAGTTGCCTGAGCAACCACAGGCACACAAACATGAGCGCCTGGCTCCCTCTCCTGCTCTGTTTGCAACCAAACACAGGAGCTCCTGGTAACGATCCCTGGGAACAGGCTGGGCTCCAGGATGGGATGGCAGCTCTGGGATGGGGTTGGGTGCATGAGGCTGGGTGCAGGCGCTGCCACCCAGATCCCAGGCATGGGCAGAGCTGGCTGCAGCGCTGCCTGGGTGGCAGTGCCAGGCTTTCCAGCTAGATACCCACCTCCGTGGTCATCTGTTAGGGGCCAGGCTCCGTAAATAACCGACGGGTTATTTTACAGGTACCTTGGCTGTGGTGCTGGCACTACCCACACTGCAAGGGATGTGCTGGGGGCACGCACGTGGCTTGGGCGGGCTCACTCCCTGCCAACGCACAACATTGCACCATCTGCATCCTAGCCGCCTGCTTTTTAAAACACAGGAGAGGGAAGAGGTTGTCATCTTCTGGGCTGGTTTCAGCCTCACCCCAGTGAGGGTCTACCAGTGTCTACCAGTGGCAGGCTGGGGGTGAGGGCGGAGGGGGATATTAGCCCTCCTTTGAGCAGATCAGAGGGAGTTCGTGGCTGGCTGTGCCCCTAAATGCTCTTTCGGAGATCCAATGTTCCTCCTTTGAAAAGTTGTTGCTCGGGGCTTCGCTGACTCCATTGCCCGGCTGCAAAAATGAGGTGCAAAATTCCCAGAGCAAGGCCGTCTGCACTGCCTTGCAGGAGGTGCCATCCACAGCCCCATCCATGTATGCAGACTTGGAGGCTTTGTGAAGGAAGAACATTCTGTGAAGAGGTGAGCAGGCCAGGCCCCATGGGACTCATCCCCTGCCTGTACATGGCTCTAGTCAGGACCTGGTGGTGGAGCAAAGCAGGGTACCCATGTTGGGGCAGCTCTGAAGGGGAGTTATGGGTGCTGACATGCTTTTGATACTGGGAAATCGAGCCTGGGAAGGGGATTTCTGCCCGGTTTTAAGCTTGCATGTGGCAAGAGCAGCAGCTCTGGCATCCCTGTGTCCAGCGGCAGAGCACAGCATGGCATTTGGGAGCAGCAGTCGTTCCTCCCCCCAGCTGCTCACCCCACCTCTGCCTTTGAGCCTGGGTACCTCAGCAGGTCAGCTGTCCACCTAGCAGCTGCTGAACTCCCATGGTTTGTAAGCCTGCAAGGAGGGTGGATGGGTCCTCACTTGGACTTACCTCCATAAGTTCATCTAGAAGCAAGGGGAGCTGAGCTGCTGCTGCTCAGGTGATGAAGTAGCCAGGGCAGGGACAGCCGGACTTTCCTCAGACAGTCAGCTCAGCCGAGCCTTGCCATCAGTCGGTTGCATCCTGCTCTGAATCCTGAGCAGAAGCAGCTTCTTTGCAGCCTGTGAAGTCATGGCAGAGGTCACGCAGTGGCTAGCAGTTCCCATGCACTGCCAAATCGCCCAGCCTAAAGCTGCTCCTTACCTGTTTCAGCTCCTCTTCAAGTTCTCCACCACTCATTCCACAGCTTACACGGGACTTTCCCCCTCTGACCTTCTCCTTGTTCCCAAGGAGGCAGCTCCAGCACATGCTGTTCCCTGCATGGGGACAGGGCTGGGTGGTGAGGGTAGCAATGGCCAGACCACTCTGGCCAGGCTGGTTGGCATCACCTAAGCTGGCATCTCAGTCCTGCCAAACCAGCCCTGGGGAGAATTAGCGCGGGTAAAGACCCAATAGGGTCTAATGGCTGCGAAGTGCCTAAGATCAACCTGAAAAGAAGTCACTTCCCCTGAAGTGATGGGAACAGCTTCCTGGGAACAATGAGATGTTGATTTGGGTCTTCACCGAAAATGGAAAACTTTCTAAATACCAGTGTAGTGATCTCCTGGGGAGCTGTTGGCTGTGTGTACAAGGCTCGTCCAGTTCATCCTTGCAGGAGGGTGTGAAGGCCCTTTAGAAAAAGCACCTGAAGTACTGCGGCTGTGATCTGCATTACAGACACATCACACAGCCTCTATGCATGGTTGAAACCAGGTGGAGACATGGCCTCACAGGGAGGTAAGTGCAAGGAATATGGCCTTTAAACATCAGTCTTCATGACTAATGTGGACAGGAAAGCAGAGGTCCCCAGGATGGTTGGCACTGGAGCACAGGACAGACAAGGAAAGGCCAAGTTGGGGTGCTCAGCCCTCAAGAAGACCATAACCTGAAGGAACTTCGATGGGACCAGCAGCTCCAGCTGTTTTCCCAGTGAAGCTTGAAGTGGTACCACAGGCTGCTGAGACAGCAGAAACCTTAAAATACTAGTTGCAGAACTACTTTCTGTGATGAAAAGTGACACAGCCCAAACAAAAGGGCTTGCAGCCATTTCCCCTGTGCTAATGAATTTGCTCTGGCCAAGCACATGCTCTGAGGTTGGCTCCATACCAGCTCAAGAAAGACATTTTGCAGGCAGTGTGTAATTCCCTCACAGTGGAAAAGCCAGCAGGAGGAAGGTGTCTCAGCCATTATTTATGCTGTTTGCATTGATCCAAGTCCCAGACATAAAGCTTTTTTCTCCTTCCCAATTGTTTCTTCCCCTTGGTCACTCTCTGGCTGCACTTCCGCAGTGGAGGGGCACGCCAGACCTCACCCCCAACCTTGCCACCACAAACACTCACCTGCTCCACCATTTTGGACAAACCCAGACCCTCTTACAGGGTGATGTCCCAGCTTGCCAGTGAGACGTGCAGCCCAGAAGGCCCAGCTGAGTGGTTATGATAAATTTAGCTGTAAAATGTGTTCTCTGCCCCCAAGGTCACTTCCCTAGAGAGTTTCTAAAATCATCTGGGGTCATGTCTGATGTGCTTCACACATCAGCAAGTTGTGTGCCTGGGACGAGGGCTCTGGCCCCTCTGAGAGGTCATTTTTCTCTGGGGTAAGTGGTTTGACCAGACATACTGATGAGGTCTGATTGCTGTGTTCCTCAAGGACATAAGTTCATTCCTAGAAGAGTGAGACAGTGGATGCCAATAAGCCCGACAAGGTCTCACCCTTTCTGTCCCTGTGCAGGAGCACCAGGAAGAGCTCACAGATGTTGCCGTTCCAAAAAAACTGCTCCCACAGCAAGCATCCCTCCATGGAGTGTATTGCGCTGGTACAGTGCAGATCCTTGGTCTCAGTCCAGGCAAAACAGCTTCCCTACTGAGTTGTACCTGAGCTGCCTTCCTCAGTACTTTTCCATTTCACTGCTAGTCTGATGGACAACGGTTTCCAAAATACACAGACTAGGCTGTAAATCATGTTCAGACAAGACTCAGAGAACAGCTTGTATCCCGGTGGGTCAGGCACTTTCTTGGAGGTTTACATCTAAACCTGAGACTAAAACTTCAAATCCTTGCAGTCAGTGCCCTGAGATATTGGTTTGACCACAAATGTTACATGCAATACTTCATTGCCAGCTACGTGTTGCCAGCACTGTGCTGGAATATTGATTCAGTACCATTTTAGAGGGAATTCAATTAACTAAATTACCATCTTCCCAGCACAGCATGGTTTCAGGTAAAATGTTATTATACAGGAGTCATCCCCACTTTTTGTTAATGTAATAACTGCAGCAGAAATGTAAGAACATGGGAAGATAGAAGCAGGAAGATGCAGAGAAATAAAAAAAACCCCAAGGATTAGATTCACCAGCTTTAAATACAGCATGAGATTTCATACAAATAAAACTGAACACAATCCATATTTAATGTCTATTTTTTCCCCTGTACAGAGGACAATTGCATAATTGCTGTGAACTGCAGTGCTGACCAGAGCCGTGTGCTGAGGGTACCAATGTAGTTCTTCCTAGTGGGGATGATGTCTCATGCCTAGTGCATTTCTCAGCTGGAAGAGTTGTTTTGTGAACAGTGTGGCTGCTCTCTTTAGTCAACTGCTGCAGCAGGACAGTTTGTGGGCACTAAAGACCTGAGGAAGGTTGTTGCAGAAAAAAACCCCAATGAGCACACATTCAGGAGAGTGAACCTGCTATAAAGATTTCCATTTATTCAAAATTACATTTTAAAACTTGTTTACTTAGAGCTCTAAGTTTGTAGCTTAGAACTCTGTATTTCAAGATGACTACAACTACAGCTATGATTCATTTTAAGATTTCACACATAGCTGGCTTAGAATGGTTAATAACTGATAGAAACCATTCAAAGAGATTGATAGCATGTGCTAAGACAGCTGGAAGCACATCAGTGGAGTGCTATGATTGCAAAAGGCAAGTGTCCTCTCTCTCATTTTGACCTGAGATACTTTCCCTAAAAAAACCAGCTTCATCAGACACAGAATATTCCTGACTTTCCACTCACTGAACTGGCATTTTCGTAGCTTGGCTTAGAAGTCTGTAACCAGTTCCAGCCTCCTGAAGCATACAATATGCACTAATGATCACCAAAATAGCTCGCTTGTGTCAAAGTCCTGAATTCATCCATTTGCCACCAGTGCAGGGGTATTACAAGAAACATACATGACAGGACCGGGGGAGTTCTGCTAGGACACAGTTACCACCTCCTGCCATGACAGGCAAGCTGTGTACCTGCCCTGCGACTGGCCCATTCCTCTGACTGTCCTGCAGAAGAGCCCTGGTCTCCTGAGGTCTGGTAAGTTGTTTCACTTCCAGTCTTAGAAATTCCACCTGGGAACTCAGATGGCCATTTTCCCAAAATAACTCATCTGAAGGAAACACAGGGAGAAGGTTGAGCTTACCAGTACTGCTGTACTGAGCATCTTTCTAACAAGCAGGGCTGTTCTGAGAGACAAAAGGGGACTGTGGGATCCAGCGGCTGGAGGTTACATTCAGCAAAATATCTCCAGAGCAGCCTGTGAGGGATTGTGGAACATTCTTTGTAACCCAAAGTCTTTAAAACTCAGGGCTGTAGGAGTGGCTAAAGCCCATCCCACAGTTCAGTGCTACCTTCCCGACCCTGCAGCATCCAGGGCACAGAACTGTGTGACCCCTGCTCCGGGGCAGGTCAGAGGAGATGCTTGAACCTCCTTGGCCATCCAGCTTGTGAGGCTGTCTCAGATTACATCACTCCTCTTACCTTTTATACCAGCCATTGAAGTGTGCTGGACAAATGGGGATGAAGGTTTGGACTGCTGTCAGTTTGCCTGTCTGAGGGGAAGGACAGACTGAAAATACCTGATAATCACATTCAGTTTGTAGAAAAGCTTGTTTTGGTCCTTCAGCAGTCGAGGTATCCATCCTATGATGTTACTGGTTCCTTATTACCTTATAGTAATCTTGTTTTTGCTGTACAGTGACTCAAAGCTCCCAGAAAAGGCATATCTGGCACTGGCATAACACGTGTGTGGTTGTATTGCACCAGTTCTTGGGAGCCTTATAAAGCCACATCAGCCACCATTTACTTGATGCCCAGAAGGCTATAAAGGAATCCTTCCATTTTGCCCTACTGTATGTGGATGTTTGACTTCTTGAGATGCAATAACTAGAAGCAGCAGCCTGATCCATCTCTTGTAACGTGCAAGCTGATACATGGCTTTCCTCCAGCCCTTCACCCAGCTGCTGCATCAGATAATCCATCTGTGATGAGACAAGGCAAAAGAAAACAAAATAAAAATCCCAAAAATCACAAAGGGTCACAAATGTCAAGAGAAATGAATCACTTTTCTACAGTTCTGCCAGTGCCTGGTAAGTCCCTAAGAGTCTTTCCAATGATGCTGGTGAGCCCTCTGAAGAGTGATAAATGACAATGAGTGTAACACGGTGTGAGTTTAAGTGAACCCTTATGTCACTGCTTTGAATTATTTGTTTGAAACACACTTCTAAAGAAAAAAGACATTTTCGAAGCATTCCTGCATAGGTGTGCAAAAAATAACCGAAACAAACAGTAAAATCTGAAACACAAAAAGCTATTCAGGCATTTTGGCAGGGATCTTAGGTGATGTCAGAAAACAAATCTAAACAGAAATGTTTCTATGGATTTTTTTTTTTTTGAGACCTAATTGGAAACAGATTTTAGCTTTGGATTTAAACATTTCCCTGCAGCATCTGCAATGCTATCCCTGCGTTATGCATTTTAGTGTCAAGGAGCATGAGTATGAGGCTACGGAGCAGAGGAGGGAAAAAGTCAGCATCCTCCTGCTCACATTATTGCTACAGGTTTAGCCAGTGGTCTTGGGAAAGTCATGCAACCTCATTCTCCTGGGGTTTTTACCCAGTAGACTTCAAGGTAAATTACAAAATCAAAAGAGGCTCCTATCCATTAAGCTCCGTCTTTCTGCCCTCATAAATCCAGCAAGCATTTCTTGCTCCACCGAGACAGAGCTTTGAGAAGAGTGAGGAGCTTGGTGGGGTTAACATCACAATTGGATGAGCTTGGGTTCTTCTCTAGGTGGGCCGTGTCAGGGAGGGTATCTCACTGAGCCCAGACATCTCATTTCCCGACTCAATGTGTTAGGGTGAGTAAGATCCACCAAGAAAAAGATGACCAGTTTTCCACTGGATCAAGAGTCCGATTTGATGTGAAGCAACCCACAGCCATGTGTTTGTTAAATGCAACCTGAGGAAGGGAGCAGGAGCACAGCTGGAGGCAGTGCAGTGGACCAGGACCTGTGACAGGCTGCAGTGTGATCGTATTGAGTAAAACATAAAACCACAGCCCAAATGCATGTGCAGCATCTGGGAAATGCAAAAATTTGAACAACTATGGTACTTGGCAGTGAAGATCGCCCTGAAGATCATCCAGAGGATGACAAGTGTTTCTAGAAGTCTTGCTATGGAGTGGACAGACTCAGATCTTTCCAGGGTTGGACGTGAGACAAAATGGATATGAACAGGGTGGTGAAGGCTGGCAGATGAGTGTTTGCTGTTTGTTTGTTTTCCTGGGAACGAGGAGAGGCCAGTTGACAGCTGAACAGCTCCTCTGCGTGGCAGCTGTCTGGCCAGCAGGGATGTGCCGTGGGGGATGTCAAAGTGAAACGCTTAGCTGCATATGGATAAAACTCCTTAGGCACCACCTAAAGACAGGACCCATCTGATAGCAAAGCTTTTGAACTGTCAATGGGTTCACGCTGTATAGGCGAGAGAGGACAATGGTGACCATCCATTTGTTTATACAGTATGTATTTATCGATGGCATAATAAAATTATCCTTATTTTATGCTTTATTTTTCAGAAAACAAACTCTCCCCTTTTCCCCCTTATGCCAAAATATAGTCTGGCAGCCCTTCCTTCACCCTCCCTAATAGATCTGTCATTAAAAACATCCAGCATTGCTGCAATATTGCTGTGATTTTTTTTGCAGGCAAGCCTACCAGGAGAGGATGGCAGAGAAACCAGCAACTCCGAAATAAAAAACCTGACACAAAAACCTGCCTCAGTAGCAGTCTCCAAATTGCTGTCTGGGGAGATTATAAATAAAGCAATTAAATAAAGTAGTCTTCATGCCAGCTGAGACTTCCAGTAAGCAGAGCTGATAATGGGTGAACTTAAGTACATGCTAAAGACATATAATCCCATTGGTGAGGTGTGACACAGTACCAGGATGCAGTTACTATTTTACACGTTTATTTATATATTAACATTTAATATATAAATTATTAATATATATAAAACTTATATTAAAATGTGGAGTTAGCCTGCATTCATATCGATGCTTTTTTTTTTTTTTTTTTTAATGCTGGCCTTGTCCCCAGAGAAATCATAAAAATATTGGTGAGCACTCCTATATCTTTATCTAAAGCCTTCCTTAAATTCTTTGGTTTTAAAAGCTAAAAATCCTGCATGCTAACAATGATTAGTCAAGTAATAAGCTGTCATATTCCAGTTTTCCTTGGCTTTTTTTTTTATTCCTTGGGTCTTGCTTCTCACCTGTTTCCTATTTTATCTAAGAGAAATGACACAAACAGCATCTAATTAAAAAACTCTGTCATTGTGTTAATTGGCTTTTAAAATAAATTGTGGCCCTGCCACTTCCTCTGGGGTTTTGAGAGGCTCAGTCCTTGCAGTAGGATGGTTCCTTCCTTTCTAGGGATCCTCATCTGGGAGCTCCCTGGTCCTGGGGTTGTCACAGAGGTCACAAAACCCATATATGCAGGTAAAATAGATAATGCAGTAACTCATGGTGAAGGGATTTTAAAACTGAGTCTCTCCACAGCACTGCCAGCTTTGTATTCAAAAAGCAGCAGTATGCTGTTCACGACTAAAAGACTGAATTTAAATGAGGTCTGATCACCAGGTGTACAAGCAACTTTGGGTGCTATGCTTTCACTGACTGGTATAAAATTGAGGATCTCTGTTCCCAAATCAATTCTAAAATAGAAATTTGCTGCTTTTTTTTTTTTTTTGAAAGTGAGCCCTGAACACTACATACTCCCCTCATTCACTGCAGGTCAAGGTATGGACTTCTCCTCCTCCTACCTGTAGGTACTTGCTCATCCCAGCATTCAGGATGGGAATGAGAGCCAAAACCAGCCATGCTTGACCATACAGTCCACTTCATGGCATCAGCTTGGGAAGTCAAGCACGACAAAAAGTTGTAGCCCCTTTTTTACCTTCTGTTGTGCCTACAGACTGCAATGCAATAAGCTCAGGAGGAAGGCTTAATCATAAAGCCACCAGAAAAAAAAAACCCACTGTATGTTTGCATCACTATTTTCAGCAATAACAGAAGAAATGAAAAGCCAAACTGAGGTGTAGCTCCCTATAGATCCCTTCTTTATATTTCACGGACTTGTCCTGTTGAGTTTTGTGTTTAGTTGTCTCATTTACTGGGTCAAATAATATGTTATCCCTTTTGCCACTGCTGCTTCTGCAGAGCTGAGGCAGCTCAGAGCAGCATGGTGGCAGCTGATCCTGGCACCTATTTTAACTAATCTTCATAGCTGTAACTTATGTTTGATCAGAAACCACTGAGACAGTAAAAAAAGAATCCCTTTGGTGTTATGTGTTTTGTGGGTTTTATTGTGGTTTATAGTACAAGTGGTGCTTTCAAAATCTTTGAGTAAATACTCTTAGTGATGGCACACACCTGTATTTTATGGTGAGTTGTTGGTTAGCGATAACAACAGGATTACCACTGGCTTTTTATTAACTTGCTGGCTCACAAAAGCCCAATTAATATATGTCCTGAAGACGGGAAAATTACAAAGCTTAACCTGTGAGTACTGGAACTGGAAGAAAGTCACCATCTCTAGCCTCAACCACCAAGGTGGGCACCTCCATCCTGCAAACGAATGCATCTAACCACCCCCTCCGTGGGAAGAGAAGGGTCTTCCCACAGCAGATAGGCGCTGCTGGGAACAGGTTATAATTATAATTTGCTATTGCAGCATCCTCGGGGTGTGCAAGCAGCCTGCGCGCTCTGGCTTTAAACCTGGCTCTGTGGTCACAGGTAACCTTGCCCTGCTCCTGTGCCCCCCATCACCTCAAGCCCTTCAGCTGCCCACGACTCCCCTACCCCAACCACGGGGCTCCTGTCACCCACCACCCTGCTTTGTCCCTCGGCCTTGTCACCCTCACCACACCTGGGTGCCGCCCCCCGTTGTCTCTCGCCCGTTGCCTCGCGATGCCACCATGTTAGGACCCGCCTGCGGCCTGCTGAGGTGAGGCAGAAGGGAAGGGGCCTCCCCTCACAAACCCACCCCAAGCCTGGGGAGGGGTGGCAGGTCTGCCATTTCTTGCTATTTTAAGTGAGTTAGATTAGCCCAAGGCCTGATGTGATGGAGGGGCACAAGACATGGCTGGGAGGAGGGCATGGGAGAAGGGGGTAAGACCCCTTTTGCACAGCAGTGGGCTGCTAGCTTGGGGCTGATGCCCATAAAATGGCAGCCTGAGCAATGTGAATTGCCTCAAGCATGTCTGGAAGTAGTGTTCCTGGAGCAATGGTATAGATGAGAGGGTTTTGGTGGTAGCGGCTCTCTTCTCCTGTCCCCCAAAATTGGAAATGAGCTTTAGAAATATCAAGATTTTAGTATCCTGTCGTTTTTCTTTTTAAAATTTTCATCTTTCTTGCTTGAACTTTTTTTTTTTTTAATTGTTGTTTTCAAATATTTAATTTGTTTTGAAATTGCTGAGTAGTATCGGTGTAAGAAGTTGGTGAGAGTATCTATGAAAAAGTCTTGGCTAAGCATACTTTGAGGGCAACGTAACTGTGGTTCTCTATCATTAGTTTTCATTATGAGCTCTCTAGAAGGTACAAGCTCTCTTTAGAAGCTACTAAATTCAATTCTTGCATTCATTAAGAGTGGGTTTTTTTTCCCCCCATGCTTTTCCAAATTTCCTTTTGACTCCCTTTTCTGTAGTCACTTGTATGAGAAATAGCCTAAAAACATTGTAGACATCAGGTATCATTTTCCACCACGTTTTTTTCTGCTCTAAGAATTGTGTTGTCCATTGTCAGTACAAACACTGTCTCCTTGGCTTTGGAAGCTAGCTGATGTGGGAAAGGCAGGCAGACGTTCTCTGTTTTCAGGCTTGAATTGACTTTTCTGTCCATTTTAGTAGGTCACAGACTAATCCATATCTCAGTGTGATACAATAACATGAAAAAGTTGGCTACAGGCCTTGACTGTGTGTTGTTGCCCTGCTTTAGGTGAATTTTCTCTCTGCTTAGCTGACAGCCACCTATGTGCTTACCAAGCATCCTTTCACTGTCAACAATTGTTTTCTTTCGTGTCTTGTCAAGAGGTTTGTGACTGACATAGTAATAAATATCTGCACATTAAAGTACTACCTAACTGTATAGAATGGTGTGTCCATAGGCAATGGGTTGTGAAGGAGGTTATGTGGCATTTATTTGCATTTCATTACTTTTATTTGAATACTTAAGGAAGGCATTTGTCATATTTCATTTTCTCTTCTGTGGAATAAACTCAGTATATGTGTATACCAGGTTGTTCCAAGGTTTAACCATAAGTATTACATTACGTAAAACCTTGCAATTTGCTGACTTGATGTGACCCATGACTATAAACACGTATTAACTAAGGAATGTGCATGCACAAGTGAATGGGAAGGTAATGGTCTAGGTCATTTGCCCCATGCTTTATTTTTTGTCAAACTACCATGTAAAATAAAATGCAAAGCCCAATGGAGTTTTAAAATAAAACATCACATTGTTTCAGAGTTTACAGGTTCATTCTTGCCTCTTGATATATTTTCCTCTTCTGTTTGAAGGAATCAGACAGCATTATGGAATCTGCAGAAGAAGAGTTAGTTAATTTTAATGTCAGTGGCTGGTATTTCTCAATTCCCAAAATTAAAGTTGCTCAGTTTCCTGAATCTCTGTTATGGAAAGAAGCTTCTGTACAAGATCAATCTGAAAATCTAAGATTACTTATTGACCAAGATGGTTTTGTATTTAGGCACCTTCATTATTACATGCAGACTTCAAAGTTATCTTTTTTCAGCTATGCTGAATTGAACTTATTGTGTGAGCAAGCATTAATTTTGCAGCTGACACCTTTATTACAGCTAAAGTAGGATATTCTATGTGGCTTTTCTAGAATTTCTTTTTATTCTTAGATAATTTGGTCTGTAGAAGGATGTCAAAGAGTTTGTGTATATAACTTCATCAATGCCTGCAATAGGTGTCCAAACAAATAATTGCCACATTCAATTCATCTGCCTCCGTTGGTGAGTACAGAAAATGTTACAAATTTGATGCTTGACCTTTCTGTAAGACCTCATTTGATAGTCATTACTTGCTTTTTAAACTAAAGTTAAAGCAAACACAGGCTTTTATCTGCCAACTGTTGTCCTTGATGACAATTATACCAACCAATCTTGTTGAATATGAACCTTCTAATCTGAAGAAGGTGGGACTGCCCCTTCTGTTGTTCCCTGGGAAAGTTCAGTCTGCCTGAAAACAAATTCATCCTACTGTGACACTACTGAATTCACTAACCTGTGAAATGGGGGAATGATGATTCTTCCTCTCCTATACTGTAGCAGTATAAACAGAAATGTTAAACGGATATCTGTAACGAATATTTAATTTGCTATTTAGCTACAAGTATTTTTTTTATTGTAATTACAGTGTTGTGCCACTGAAGGTTGAGTCCATGCTTCCTGGCTGGATGAAATGTGTATTTTCATACATTAATATTTGCATTTCCTCTAAGTTTAGATTAAACTCTGAGATTCTTTTGTTTTCTAAAACTTTTTTTTTTGTGGAATTGTCTCAAAAATGCTATGATGCTTGATCTTTTTAACCCAAAATATTAACATTTTGGGTTTAACATGAACATTTTTGGATTTTCTTTTAGCACTGTGTTTAAAGATGTAACATCTCCAAATAGGTTGGGAGAGGAAGACCACCAAACCTCAGTAGTCTATTGTATTAACAATCCTTACATGATCACATATTTAACATGGACCTGTTGTGGTATGGCCAGGAACACATTCCACCAAACTAGAATTCTTGTATTTTCTGGTTTTTAAGTGCTTGTCAGTGTAACCTTATTAATTCACGTGGTTGTGGTTTTTTTTTACGCATGTGCTTTAGAAGTCATAACCGTGGCCCTAAAGTTACTTTATACATAATATCCTACAACAGTACATAACCATTTGTTCCAATTTTAAAGTAATTTTTTTATAATTCAGTAAAAGATTAGGAAATACAGACTGTTAATTATTCCTATCACTGAGCCAAACATCTATTCCCCTTTCTAATAATTTAATTTCTACAGCTTATCATAAAGATGTTTGTTATTAAAAAAAGCCCAAAAGGTCTTTCAAGCTTTGTGTTGGGTTCTTGGCTATATCTATTGTTGTATACTTTTATGCATGCCAGTGTGCTGTCTTGAATTCCAGAGCTAGAATACAAGAATGTGCCATTAAAACTCAAATGTTAAAAAATAGTTGGCTTTTTTTGAATATATGAATGACTCTAATTATATTACTAGTTCTTATAAATGTTCTCCACATGTTCACTCCAGTTACCTTGAGGTACCTAAAACTTAGGAATCTAATACATGTTTGTTCTTGCCTGTACACAATATTCCCTGGTGTATTTTGATAGATGTCAAGTACAGCATAGAATGCATTAGACTCTTTCCCATGGCTGCTTTTAATTTTTGGATTAGCTATTTGAATTGAAGTAATAAATAGAAAAACTTTACATATCTTAACAGATTTTAGATAATTTGAAGGAGGAGAAATATAACTTACATGTGCAGCCTGCAGATATACCAGTAGCTGAAAGAACATCTCTGAATTACTGGAGAACACAAAAGTGTACTAGCAAGCCACCAGAGATTCCTCCTAACAGTCCAGCATTCACAGGTAAGTGTCCCAAATTGACAAATCCTTTTGCATCCTTTTGCATTAGGAGTGCCCATAGACTGTTGTCAGTTGTTGCAAGCCAGGAATATTTTAGTCTTGCAAAGTTTATTTTGTGTGATTTTTATTTGTTTTTCATTAGTCATCTTTATTTTAAAAATAGGAAACCCCATGCAAATGTTTGTTCATTTGTGCTGGGCTGTAAGACTTCATCCTTTGGTGAACATTAAAAATTGCACAAGATCAATGCACTTTTATTGGTTTTGTTGTACTGGTCAGATCTCCAAAGTGCATATCTGAGTTCCATTTTTCTTTATGTCTTGATTTTTCTCTGATTTTCTTTTCCTAGGGTTACATGAAAGAGCTCCCCTAGGGCTAGTGGATACACCTTTACTAGGTACAGAAGATGAAGTGAATTACTGGTTTTTGCCACTAGATTTGGTGGCAAAATATCCTGTACTAGTTAATGACAACAATTTGCTGTGGCTGCTTGAGAATGCAGCCCTGACTGAGTGCAAGTGCAGTGAGTTCCGCTTCATAGGTAACTGCTTTTTTTTTAATTATTCTGACATGTCTAAATCAATTTTTTTTATATATTAAACTGTTTCTGTCTGCCTTCAATAATACTTCTTTAAAGATCAGAATCTTTTGGTTTGGTTTTGCCATCTGCCACTTTTACTGCCCTGTTTATCAGTCAAGAAACAAACGCTCTACGGGGTGGCTTCCAGAGTACATGTACCTAAATTTACCCACTTATGGCCCTGCTTATTTGGGTTTTATTAATGCAGTGGTTTTCTGAACTAAAATATATTAATGGCATCAGGTACCACAACTGCTGTTAACAATCAGTAATTAAAGTAGACAACACTGACATGGTGACTCTAAATATCTACTCAATCTTGCTCCTTTTCACTAGTAAAAAATCATGTTTCATTCATTAAATAATCTTCCAGCTTCAAGAAAAGACAAGTACTTTTCAAAAGTCTGGCAGGGTCACATACATCCCCCATCAACATAGCATTTCATCCTCTATGAACTCAGTTAAGATGAGCTAGATATGGAATTGCTGCAGTTTTGCTCTGCCAGTCCTCTGATGTTAGCATATGGGAAAGCACATGTTTAAATGCACAGTGGGATGGGACTGTGCCTAGGGGGAAAAAAGCAGCCAAACAGACAGGAAACCTCTTAGATGAATCTGTTGGGATGCTGTGATAAACAAAACTAACCTAGTTCTGTGCTTCCCCTATCATTTATGCTGTGTCTGGTCTCCTCTAGCATAAACCTTGGTTTTAGGACTGTGTTTTCAAAGACAAAGTGTTCCCTGCTGTCCATTTATCTGCTGTGTATATGTACGTATGTGAGTAGTAATACTGACGGAAATTACAAGAACCTGTTTTTGCTAGATCTGAGCAGTGGACAGAAGACATCAACACACACTTCCTATGTTTTATTTTTATTTTCAAGTTAATTTTCTTTGCTCAGAGAAGATGTTGTTGCCTTATGACTTCTCCAACATAGATGCCTTGGAGGAAGAAGCTTTAATTCTGGGAATTCCTGAGCTTTATAGATGCTGTGAAGATCTATAGAGGTAATAGAATGTACATAGCTATATATTTTCTTCCTTATATGCATTGGTTTTAATGTTATCTTGTGAAATTGGGTGTTTGAAACAGAAATTATATAAATATTATCAACACTGAGGTGAGTTAGCAACTTGTTTCCATAAAAGTTGAAAATAGTGGAAAATATGGTGGTGATTATTAACCGCTGACCTTCTGGGGTGCAGTCTTGACCTCCTTTCCTTGCAGGCAGCTGCTCCGTGGGGGCTGGGGGTGGCGGGGGGGCAGTGGCATGGGAGTCCCCACCATGATCCCCACTCTACGCCATGGTGCTGGGGCTGCTGGCCAACTACCCGGATTCGGCACTGGGACAGCTCTGCATGGGCAGCGACCTGGGCTGGAGCTGCCTGCACCTCTCTGGTGACGGCATTCTCTTCCAACGTGCCAGGTACCCACCCTGCCTTCATACCAGGCAATATCAACATAACCGTTTGAAAGAACCTTAAGTTATTTAATGGGTTTTGTAGCTGAAAAAGAGTCTGATTTTCAGCAGCTTGTCTTCTAGAATTTGTATTCATTTTCAGCTAAACTTGCAGGTGACTGTAATTATGCGAGTTGGCATTCTTCTATCATATTGTAGGCTTGTAAGCCTGAAATTCCGAAGTAGTATATGTAAACTTGTTAAGTTTTAAGAACATGTGGTTATTAAAGATTTACTATTCATTCAGAAAACTTTGTATTGGATTTTCAAAAGCATCTAAATGCCTATGGGTACAGGCTTTTCTGAAGTCACCCAAAAGTCATACTTCTATGTCTAGTCCATGAAAGAATGTAGACTTCTGAATACTGTGTTTCAACTTGGTCCTTTGAGACAAATTCCACATATTGTTAGCATTATTGCTCAGACTTACCATACCAGCGTACTGGTTTAATAAAGTCCCTATCATATAGGAAAATGGCTCCTTAGTGAATCATTAGCACCTCTTTCCTGAAATAGGTGAAAATGTAAATGTAGAAGTCAGACATCTTTGCTGTGACAGAGAGACATTTCTTAAATACAGACACTCACTAGGTGAGTCATAAAGCTGGCCATTAAAATACACATTTTAATACTCTCTATTAAAAAGCGTGTACCATTTTCTTTCACCTGCTTGTTGTGATTTGAATTAAGAAAACCAAAAGAAATCACAACGAATCCAGTTGGTTGCGATTCAAGCCTGCCTTGCAATAATATGCTCAGCTGTGCATATTTCCATCAACCATGGACTGAAAAACTTCCTCCACCTTTTAGCCAACTTTAAATCTAGGACAAACACATAATACCCAGTCTGAAAAGGGCGATAAAAAGACAACAGGAAGATCAAACGTACAGTCAGCTCATCTCTGCTCCTGGCATCTTGTCTGTACTTGCTGTTGGCACTAGTGAATGATCCAGTGTAGGAGAAATACCATATTAAAAACTTTATTGAAAACTATTGCAGATCATTATTTGATGGCTCCACTGCAATTGCTTTATTTGTCAATGTTGGATTGTTCTCCATACAAAGAAAGGTGTGGAAATTTATGAGTAAAGCTCAGTAGGTATAAAAAACATTTTTAGGAGAACTCATGTTTCCTGACTTGTACTCATTAAAAAATTAGCAGTAAAAATATAAAGCAAGGATAAAAAATTCAGTGATTTCCTCTTCTTTTGGATAGGAATTGGCTGGGAACTTGCCGGCTTCCTCTCACTGAAAATATTTCTGAAATCAAAGACCTCTGTGCTTATTTGGACAAAAGGGACGCCACATACGAGCCAATGAAAGATGCTTTAAAATGCTCTCTGAAACAACAGATACCAGCAGGGAGCAGAGATTATAGTAAGTCAGGATTTCTCAAGAACGCTTTCATTTTAAAGTAGAATGAGCAGTGTTGCTTGAATACAATTAATCAGTCAATAATCTACATCTACTTTTGAGGAATTGTTAAGTACAAAAATAACCTGAAAGTCTCACTGACTGACAGTGTGTGTTTTCCAAAGATCTACTGTTACTCCGTTGCTTTGTTAACTGGCTGTTGCTGATCAGTGAATGCTAGAGTAGTAACATTAGCTTCTAGGTGAAATATAGAGCAAGTCTACACTGGATTTAGGTAGCACTCATCACTGAACTAGTTCGCTGAATCTAGTTCTTTCAAGCTTAGACTGTCCAAGTTACTTTCATCCAAACATGTTCTACTTTAAAGATAGCAAGGTTTCTTTTGCTCCCACTTTTCTGATGTGGGACATTTCTTACAACTCTTGCTGTTAAACTAAGGAATCTATTTCTAACTTCCAGCCTAAGTGCATTCACAGCCACATTTCGCTCTTGTTAAAACTGACCTCTAACTTAAATGCTGTTTCCATTTTGTTTTATACTCTCTTCTTCTCTAATGAATCTATAGAAAAATCATCGCACTTTCTATCAACCTTTGTTGTGGCTTTTTAACAAGAGTTAATATGTTCCTCTGACCTAGGGATTTTTCTTTTCACCTATCCCTATTTCCCCATATTCATAGAATTTAGGCCAGAAGAGATCTCTGGAGGTCATTTAGTCCAACACTCTGCTCAGAGCAGGATCAGTTAGGTCGGGTTGCTCATGACCTTGCCAGGAAAAGCTTTCAGTATCTCCAAGGATGGAGATCCTGCAGCCTTTCTGGACTCCTGTTCCAATAGTTGACTATCCTTGTGCTAATTAAATAGTCATACGTGTAATTTCCTATGTTCCAACATTTTCCATTGCCTCTTGGCCTAGCACTTTGTACCACTAAGAAGGATCTGGCTCTGTCTTCTCTATATCCTCCATTAGCTGTAGACAATAAGATCCTTTTCTAACCTGTTCTTCCAAAGGCTGAACACAGCCAGTTCTTTCCACCTTTTCTGTTATGCCATGTGCTCAAGGAAAGAAATTTAATCACACTCTGTACAAGGTAATCCAGTTGAAACCTTCCCAATACTTTAGACTACACTACAACTAATTCTGCTGGACTTAGCCCCCTCAGTTATATCCTACAGTCTCATTTGCAGTTCCTTGTTCCACTGGTGGCAATCACTTCGTGATGAATGAGCGCAGGCAGCCCTTTGCCCCACACAGGCACAAACCTCCTGGCTCAAACTTCAGCTTGTAGGATCCTAAATGTACTTCCTGTTGTTTATTTGCAAATCTGGCTTCTTATTTTGTAGTAGTGACCTTACTTCCAGTTTACTCCACCCTCAAAGTCCTCCGAGTCTTTCTGTAGGGGATGATTATCTTTCCCATTTTTGAGCCATCAGCATATTTCACCAGAGTAAGGTGAAGGGGCTGATGTTCAAAGTATTCTTCCCTGCCCCACACAATAGGGGTATATGCAAAAAGGAGTGAACCTTACCAATTTTCAGATGGAATTATAATCCTTGAGAAAGAGGGTTTGATCTTAAATTGAAACAGCAGTTAATGAATTCTGTGTCATTATTGTGTAGCCTGGTGGATAACACATGCTAGAAAAAGTAACTCTAACTCAAATGTCTTAGTAGTATATGACACTTCAATTGCACATATGTTATGGGAGATGGATGGTCCCATTAGAGTAGCTACATCAGACAAGCATATGCTAGTTTGTTCATTGTTTAGAGCTAATAGAATCTATTTATATCATTATCCGTAGCCCTATAAATAACTTCTTTAAGAGTGTGACTTGCCTATATCTTCTGTAAAGGCCTAGGTTATTGTAAGAAACACAATTCTCCAATCTGGAGTCCTTTTCAAAGTTAGTGGTTTGGTTTTTTTTAAACCATTTCTTTGTAATGCAAATGTATTCTGATTTTCCTAAAACAGTGTCCCAGAACTTACTGACTATAAATAATAATGTGAACTATACTAGTAAAGATTCTGACAGAAACTTTCCTAGATCTTTGCTGCCACACTGAGGTAAGACGTGGGCTGAACCCAGACTGAAATACATCTAAAGCTGTTGTGTTATATCTGCTCTTTGTGCCTAAGAGCTCTTTGAGGCTTGCACCTGCCCAGATACTGTCATCTTCAAAGGAAATAAAGAAGTGGGGCTCCTTGCAAAAATGGGAAATGATGTGGTAGCTCTATTCCAGGTTGCCCTGGAATTCCACTAGCTTTACACTTGCTGACAGGCTGAGTCTTCACTTTAAAAGACCTTTCAGATTTTCCCCTTATTTCCAGTACTTTAGAAATAAATTATTTCTTTCTGTGGCAATGTAACAGCATACTTAAATTCCCCTACCTTAGGTGACATAAATGAGCAAACATGACTGTGCTACTGCATATAGCCTTCTTGCTTATTTTAAATCTACTGAGGAGGGATGGTTTGCTGCAGCATGGATGGACGAAGTTGCCCACTACTCTGACATTACATCCTGACTTGCCTTTTGCTTGCAATTGTGTATGACCCCTAAAAAACCCCATGAGAGTTCCAGCTCCATGTGCATAGAGTACACTCTATTACTTCACTATTTCAAAGAATTATTATTTGCAATATTTTGATGTAAAATCCCATATCATATTAACTTGGTATATGTAACAAAATAATTACTACTTGCAGTTATCTTAGTTGTCACCTTTCCATTTGTTACTCTGTCTCTAGATACAGACTGGACAGCAGAAGTATCCGTATGCTCACTCCATCAGATTGTGAAATTTTATGTAGGAAGTAACTGGTATGAAACTTGCTTACAGACTTTAGTGAAGGTATGGTAATTAATTGTCTTTGGATTGCCTTCACATGAACCTTCCTAGACAGAATGTATAATTCTACGGACTAGAATCTATACTTCTAGTAATAAGGATTATTAGAATGGTTTTGACCTGAAAACTTGGAATTATTAGAACTTCACATGTAGACTGGGCATTTTATACTCGGGGAAGTATGTTCAGGAACCTGAGGGGAAATAAATCTTGGCTTCCCAAGAAAGTACTTTCTAGGCTAACAATGTAAGTACTTTGGATAATAATATAAGTCAACTTGATGGAACTGGTTTCATTCTTTCACTGAGAAAGGAAAAATCCTGTTTCAATTTCTTTCTTTCTATACATAACACCAGAAATATGGTCTTAATGTATTTTTATTTCTGTAGTACCCAGAGCTGTTGTCAAATGACAAGAAAGTCTGTTGGATCACATATGGTCAAAATCTTCTAATCCATGGAGATGAGCAAATGTTTCGACACGTTCTCAACTTTCTAAGACTTGGGAAATTGTTTTTGCCAGCTGAATTTAAGTAAGCAGAGTGAATGCATGTGTGTGTGCATCTATTATTAGATGGTTGTAGGGGAAGTAAGCATAGGGATTTGTCTTCTGATTTTTGTAGAAATATTATCCAAAAGAATTAAGACTTTCCAGTCCTAAAGTAAACTATTCTATCTAAACATAAATTATTGCATTTTAGAGATTGAGAGATGTTTTTGTTTCAGTGTGTGTGCCTTTATTTTAATGATCGGTATGCTAGACACTGTACTGCAGGGTATATTGCAGATCGGTGCATTGTGTGCATGCCTTTAGCAAAAAAGTAAATGTTTTTATTGATGAAGTCATTGCATCCCTCTTCAGATTTTTGTCTTTTTATGAGACAGGGACAGCGAATCTGGCTAGTCCAGCTGAAAAATACTCCATCTGCCCCCTCTAGTGGTATCTCTGTTCTAATGCTGAAAAATGTATCTTCCAAAACTGCAATGGTATAGGAATGGAGGAACAGGGGATGCTTAAAGAAGAGAGGGCACTCTCCATCCATATGCATATCAATCTATTAGATCTCTAAATCTTATCAGTCATCAGAAATTGAGATGGCTTAAAACACCAGTCTCCTAAGGATATTCCTTCAAGGTGTCTCACTTGCCCCTGAGATTGCCCAGACCTGACCCTTCGGTGCTATGGCTTCTTGTAGCAGTTTCCCTGCTTCTGTCACCACTACACGTTACAATTTTTGACATTCAGCAATGAAGGTCTACCTGGCATCAGAAGATCTTTTGGCCTCTTCAGTCCTTGAAACCCTTGTTTGTTGGATCGTTTCTAGTAGGTAGAATATCCACTACAGATCACCAGTTGATGTGGTCATTTTTAGTGCACTTAGCCATTTCCAAGAGGAGTAAGGATTTTCATTCTTTTCTCCGAAGTCAATAAAAATGTTACACCAGTGAATGCTTTGATATAATAACCGCTGGTTGCTTTCATGTCTGTCATCGAAGGCATAGGAAACCAGATGTCAGACACTATGGTTCTATATACAAAGTATGTCTGGGAATGTTTCTGGTCACTGAGGCCAGCTGCCTTTCTGCTTTAACCTCCTGGAGACAATAGCTTCACTCCTCCTGTCCACTGCAAACAGTCCCAGGAACATCGGAATGGCCAAACCATGCCTGGGAATTATTGGAGAGAGTGTAAATTGGGTAGGACCAAGCACAATGCTAAGAGCCTACTAGCAGAGATAATCATGTTCTAGGGCTAAGAGTATTTCTGGGAATGGTGGATTTCCTAGTAGCCCGTCGAACCCATGAACCCTTTTTATGGGATTCCCTATGGAAAATGCCATGGTGAATTTTCCACATGAGAAAAGTGTCATGAGTGTCACAGAGCAGAATAGGATTCCTGCTTCTCAGAGTTTTATCATCAATACCCATGGCTAATTAAAGAAAGAAAGAAAAAGAAGGGACAGAGGTTTTAATTTCACTAGCAGAAAGGAAATAGCTGGGAAAGGTGTTGAGAATAGCAAGTTTCACAAAGATTCAGAGGGCTGCTGCTGAACACCTCTAGTTTAGGAGCTCATTTATTTTGGTTGCACCTTTTCAAAAGTGTGCCATCTATTCAGGGATTCCTGACATAAAATTCAGACTCCGTGGAAGTCAATAGTAGCAAATGGGAAGATTTCTATTTATGTCAGTAAAACAAG
Organism: Haliaeetus albicilla; assembly: GCF_947461875.1. Lineage (NCBI taxonomy): Eukaryota > Metazoa > Chordata > Aves > Accipitriformes > Accipitridae > Haliaeetus > Haliaeetus albicilla. The sequence goes on along the minus strand of NC_091492.1, from coordinate 22,559,324 downwards.
CTTTTTTTTTTTTTTTCCTCTCATTGTTTGGATGCCAGATATGAAACAGAAAAAAAAAAAAAGAAAAAAAATTATTTGGGTACTTTTCAGTATTTAAAATGATAGGCTATTTGTCCATCTGTTAAAAGAAAAATCACTTGTTAAAAGAAAATGCATCTTTCATTTTTGTGTAGTGATTGTCTAAGTTTCCAAAATTAATATATATATTTAGAAAAGATAATCTGGTAAGATTGTTTTTTAGCAATTTTACAGTTCAATTTATTTGCAGCTTACAGAGAATGGTCTCTCTTTTGTCAAGAAGCAGAGGAGTACCAAATCCCTTCTCTTTTAGAGGCACTTTATCACTCTGATGCATACAGGTAGATAAAAATTCTCTTCTTTCTTTTTCTTTTCTATCATATAATGTCCTTTCCTCTGACCTAGCAGTGTTTGTCCTTTGAAAGGGGCACAACTTTCTGCTTTCCTTCTGAAACACAACCACTGGAAGATAAGCAATTCCACTATCTTTTGGGCCACATTTTTTCCCATCAGTTGTTTGGGTACTGGAAAGTAAGAGTAGTCCTTGGTCAGTTCTCCAGTAACCAAGGAAAAAGGCAACAGAGATACACCCCTAAGTCCAGATACTGAGGATATTGCAATGCATACTGGAAACCATTGTACCGAGACAGCAGACCAAGCAAAGACATTCTGATTTATTAGCTTTGGCTCAGCCCTGGCTTTGCCAAGCCCCAGCTGGTTTCTGCAGACCCACTGGAGGATTCACCAGCACTGCAGAGTGTAGAATGGTATATCTTTGATGCAGCATCACAGAAAAGGGTTGAGACCTGCTGGAATTTAAATCTTGATAAATTAATGTTGAAAATAACTTTTTGTATATGAATTAATCATTGAACACTTTCTCAGAGACGTATTTTTCCATTGCTGACAACTTTAAAAATAAGATTGGATGTTCTTCTAAAAGATGTTTTGCTATTAAAATAGCAATTAGTATTCAATGTTACCGGAGACCAGGGTTCATAATTGCAGTGGTCTTCTCTGGCCCTATAAAATCTGTGAATCTGCAAACTCTAGTGTTTTCTTCTCTACTGCGCTCATTAGAGGGATGGACAAAATGTTAAAATGTAGGCCTTTTGGAAAGTCCACAGAACTGATATTTTGACTCCTGACTGTAGGGTACTTTAGAAGTTGACCTAGCACGGCCCTTCTCTTCAGTATTTTTCTGAGAGCGCTCTAGAAGTTAGTGAATTCTTACTTAGGCCTTTTAAAGTAAAGATATATCCATTAAACTCTTCCCAGAAGATCAAGAATCACTGCAGCAGGTTTTGAAATACCAGTGCTATGGGCTGTTTGCATCAGGATTTCCAACTCTATTTTACTGCCACGAGCAACAGTAGGACACACTAGTGGTAGCTGCCAGTACCCCACCAGTGGTGACAGCAGTTCCTAGATGTTATCGTAGATGTCTATGAAGAAGAAATCCGAAATGTCATTCCTCAACTTTCCCATCCCAGTGTAGGAGCCTAACCTCACATTCCTATACCTGTAGAGCAAGAGGAGGATGGCAGAGGAACTCTGAAGCACTCTACATGTGAATGACAAAATCTTACATTCCCTAGAGGCTTTAGCTCAGGACTAGTACTACTCTAACATAGACTCCTCCACTGCTCTTTGGTGCTTTCCCATCAGGGAAGGTGTCAGCATCTCTATCATATACACCACAGGCCTCTAACGAAGTAAAATAATTGGGGATTGGTCCCTAGAGTTCTTTCCTAGATCATCGGCCAGCTCCATAGGCAATCTTAGCAAATTTCTGTCTATAGGAGACAGAGAGCAGCAGCTACTCTGTGCTTCCAGAGTTGTTTCACCTTTTCAGAAACTTCTGTGCAGGTCAGGCTGTCGCTGTAAGGAGCTGAGTTTCTTAAGCAGACTAAAAATTTGATTTTGAAACCATGAATGTAGATGGTTGACCTGAATCGGACTAGCTTGCTCCCCAAAGTGTCTAGAACCTCTTCATAAAAAAAAAAGAGAGGAAAAAACCCCCTCCAGATATGATGTCAGGTGGAAATAGCTTGGATTGATCAGCAAGGCTTACCTAAATCCATTGGTCAAGGTTTTGTGAATGCTGGAAGAGAGACAAGAAATCATTTTTGTCCCCTATGTATCTGCAGCATCACATTTCAGAAATTCTCATCACAAGTGGGCGATGAAAACTCCTGGTCCTTTGCTACTCCTGTATTGTGTACTAGTGATAATTGTGAACTCCTTCTGTTACCCCATAGTTTAAAAGTAATTCATAACAATTACTGTGATGTACGCAGATCCATTGATGACTAGAAGTCCTGGCAGTTCCTTTTACAGATTGACTGGTTGTTGCCCCTAGAAAAAGTTCTATAATAATTGTAAATATTCATTTTCTAGCTTATGGATCCAAACCAATGAATTGTGCAATAAAGTTTCTTTTCCATGTAGAAGATCAAGTACTGTATCTTGGAATGAAGAGAATGAGTTCAGCAAAGACCCAAAAGAACTAAGATTTGGTTTTCAGAACATGTTGCTGTAAAGCACTTCTAGAAAAGTGCCAGATTTAAATTCACCAGTGCCATTTTGCTTTTTTTCTCTCCAAAACCAGCTACAAAATGAGTCTTGGAAAATCTCTCTCTATAAAAAAAGAACACCTTCATTTTACAAAGGCAGGCTTTGAGCATCAAGAGAGAATGGAGAGCAGGAATAGACATTCTGTTTGCATATCACAAAAACATGAGAGCGCTCCTTCTCTAAAGACATAATTTAGATAGAGATCCACACTGAATTCTGCAGTAGATATCAAGGCAGGGTGCTTTAGCACTGCCTGAGTGCTGGGCTTTTATTTCTGGTTTTATCCAATGACTGTATGCTGTAAAGTCATGCAGTCCAAAGCATAACATCAAGATCCTCTGGTCTGTCTTAGCTTGGTCTAAACCCCACAAGCCTATACTTTTTTAGAGTCTCCTTTTGGTCTTGTGATTCGCGCTCCTGGTTACTTAGGAAGACTCTGTCACCAAAGGGTGGGAAGTGTTTTCATGCAGATTTCAGTGCGGCTTGGAAACTGGGGCATTTTGCTGGGTCACGGGATGTAGGGGTTCTGACCCCTCTGGGCAAGGGGGACCTAGAAGCCAGATCTCCTGGTTCCTAGGTGGTAAAGATGGGAGTGGCAAGCTTAGGCAGTGCACTTGGGCAAGATAGTGTCCTGCAGGAATTATCTAGTCTTTGAGTTCAGTGGAAGAGGGAAAAGTTCTTCCTGCTCAAGTCTTTGAATTCTTTTAGTCCTTGGCTGGACACCAGCAGCTGAAAGTTGCCTTCAGCCTACTAGAGAAAGGCAAAATGAAAGTACTGCCTCTGTAGCATTTACACACTGATAGCAAACTGCTCCACCCTGTAGCTTAAGTGGTGTTCTTGTGGCAGAGTGGCTGCACAGCTTGCTTTAACTTGCCAAACCATCTTTCTTGTACAGAAGAATGTGCTGCTGTCAGTTCAGACAACCAAAATTATCTTAGCTGTAGTGGTAGCAGGGATGTTGAGGCGCTGTTTGTGTGCCTTGGCCACTCCAGTGTCTGTCTTCAGGTTCAGCAAAATTCACTGATGGGAACTGAGGTGATTCAGGACAGCGTAACATCAGTGCTGAGTTATCAGGGCAGGGTTTGGAGAGCCTTAGGACACTGCATCCAGCACAGAAGTGAGAATGCATTTTCCAGGATTAAGAACTCAGTCCTTAAATGCTTGTATTATAATGAGTAAAATACCTCAGTTATTAGGAAAGGCGAAACTTACACTTCCTTCCGTATCAATTAGAAATAACCATATTTCACTGTATTTTTAGGTGTACTCATCTACAGCTGTGGATTCCATTAAGTGCTATATTAACATATGGAGTAATATAAAAGATCTGAAGGGAAAGCAAGAGACCAGTGGGGCAAAGTATTCCAAAATTATTTTGTGGGCTAAAGGGACAAAGCAGAGGAATACACTTGGAGGATACAATGACTCCTCAGACAGCCTGATAAGCTCCAGCTATTACAAACATTTAGTAAGCCCTCCAAGGAAGGGAGGAATGAGAAGCACTTTGACAAAGAAAGTGGAAAGTAAAGACTCGGCAAGTCACATCCAGAAATTAATTTCCTTGGTAAAGGAATGGGATGCGGTGAACTGCAAGAGGTGTGATTTTTCAGCACATGAGAACCTCTGACAGTTGTATCACAGAGAGTGTCTCTCAGTGCAACACTCCTGAAAAGGACAGGGGTGTCAAAGATCCTGTTGCCTCTGCTCCTGTGAAAACAAGCTATACAATTCAAGGAAACAATCTCATTACCCAATATGAAGTCAGGGCTGAAGGAAAGCAGTCAGAGCAATATGTGTTCACACAGTTTGCCAGTTACTCCAAGCGCTGGAACGAATCAGTTCAGCACCATGAAAACTACTCCCACAGTAGGAAGTGATGCAGAGAATATAAACAAGGAGCAACCAGAAGGTAAATGACTGCTTTGTGATTGTTGTTTTCAAAAGTGATGGGAGTCATTAACTGAATGACTTATTTATATAAGATACTTTGATCATGCTGATGAATTTCAGAGTGACAGTCTCAACCTTTTCTTGTTCCCCTGCTCATAGAAAGTGTTTCCAGTGAAGGAAGAGACAAGACCTTGCAAATGAAGCTCATCCCTCTGAAAGATAGTGAGTTGATTGCCAGCTGCTAAGCAAGGGCTGGATCTTACTGCTTGTCTATGCAGAGTTTAATACTAGAAGTGTGTTTGCCAGAAAGGTGGAGGAGCTTTTAGCTTCACTGGCATCAATGAGTTGTTCTTTCAGTGTCCTTGTGACTCTGCCTCTGAAGCTGTGCAAGGAACAGTGAAGCTGGTTTGATGTAGTTAAGTTATCCAGTTAGTGACAAAAATCTGTAATTTCACATAAAGACTGAAAGATTTCTATGCTAAACACAGACGTTTCTACAGAAATGTGTAGAAGTTAAAAAGATTTAGCTGATTAGCCATGATACTAAATGCAAACTCAAGAAAGCTCAGTGGAAAGTCTCAGTCCAAGACTTCTGACACCCTGAGAAGGATGTGATTTACCCTGTACCGCTCCCACTGTGGGTAACATGGCAGGTTTTCACAGAATTGTCGGCAAAGCAAAATGGTTAATAATTAAAATTAATAGTGGTTATGGATGTTTTTGTTACTATAGCAGTGCAAGCCAGGTTATTATTTTCCTCAGAAAAAAAGCCTCCTTCACATCCTGTGAAAGAATCCTGGACTGAATTATGCTTGCGTTCCGTTAAGCAGTAAATGGTAATGTAAATGTAAACCTAATGGTTACTCTGTCTGAATTTTCCATGTGAAAGAGGGAAGTAGAGAAGGGCTGTAATGTTATGCCTAAGATTGCAAATTATTTGGTGTAAAGACTGTCATTTACTGTCTGGTGGCGTTTCACCTTTCCTGGCAAAACATCACAACAGAATAAAGACAAAAGGAGGCATAACTCTGAAGAGAAGATGACAATATTGTGTTCGTACTTAAAAATGGACAAATGCGTTTATCCTATTTACTACTGATAGAGGCTTTGATGTAAAACTCAACCTGTATTCCTTCACAGAAACAAAGGATGGCAAACAAACTGATATCATTCTGGCAGACCACAGAAATGTAGGATTGATTCTCAAAGTTGAACATCCTCCAGTTTTAGACAATGATGGCTTTTGCATAAGCAATGAAGAGACTGTTGTTTGTTTACAGAACTCTGGGATGGCAGCCAGCTGGACACTAGAAAAGCTCAGGCACTATCGAAAGGTAAGGAGCTGTAAATAGCTCTAGGATCTTGCTGCAGCGTTTTTAGTATGAAAACCATGCTCTCTGTCATGGTTTGTTGTCAGTTCTGAGTAGCTGAGTAGCTAAGGTTATCACAGCCAAACCACTGCTTACATTTAATCCTTCAAAACAGCCGGACAGCAGCTGCCTAACCTAGCAGGTGCCTTGAATATTTACCGGTGAAGCTCGCTCTTTAATGCATCAGGAAAGATGCAATGGTCTGAAATCTACATTCAGTTTTTATTCAGGCAAACTCTTACATTGAGCCAAGATTTGAATGCTGGCTCAGGTTAAGAGTCAGTTGCAGTAAAACCTTGGACAGGTTGGAGAACTGGGTAACTGAAACGGTGAATGCTGAAACCACAGCTTTTTTTTTCTTTTCTTCCCCTAATGCCTTTGTGTTCTTTCAACTGTTCCTTTTAGATATAGTTTTTCTTACCTTTCTCACTTGCGTGAGGAGATATTCTATGCCAGGAAGTGCCACTTTTTCCTGACCAATGTAAGGCTGAAGGATCCCAAAGAAATCACAGCCAAAGCTGGGACCCTCATGAACAGGCTTTGTGTAGGTACGAGCTGCTCATGGCCCAGATGATCCGTGGTTTCTCAGCTTCCCCAGGCCATTGGTGCGGTGGCAGGAGTTAGGAACTTGGCTCTTCACACTCGGCACCAACCGCCTGGCTGCTCCAGGAGCCGCAGTTGTCACTGTGCTGAGCCAGGGGGACGGCTTTGGTCTGGCAATCCCGCAGGCCAGGAGGTGCTGGTTGCAGTAACAGGGGGCTGGGAGACTTTCCAGGTCCATTTTTAAAAACCAAGGGTAAGCCCCAAAGCAGAGGACGGGAGACCCAGCCTTGGGCACTTGAGCAACTACGGCACCTTTGGAGCTGGGAAGAGGTTTGGCCTCCAGTTGCTCCTGCAGTGATGAAGAAATAAATAGCAGTGTGTCCTGCCCCCAGCATCACCCCGCCATCTGTGCACTGCAGTGTGCTTTGCTGTGGGCTTGTGGCAGCAATCGAGACCCATCCTCAAGGGGCCAGGAATTTCTGTTGTGTGTTTGGGGTTTTTTTGTGTGTCAGAAGTACCGGATCCCACCCCACAGCCCCTCCCCAGCAGTCCTGCTTTAAGTAGCTCCAACCAGAAGCATTTTTCTTCTCCCCAGGGGAAGAGAAGGGAGAAATATGTACAGAGAGGGACTGGGGAGAGCTTGCCCTTGAGTTTTCCTCTGCTGGTGGTGCCTCTGTGACCACTTCCAGCCCTTGAGGGATGACTGCTACCTCACACTGATCCTTTAATAACTAATCCTGGCCAAGGCCAGACTGGGAACTTCTCCATCTGACTGGTAATTTCACTGACAGGGAGAGCATTTTAATAGAAGTTTAAAATTCTGCTGCTCATTTAGGAGATTGTCCCCAAAAAAGGGGGCAGGAGGCTTCTAGGGTTGCTAAGAAAGGGAGGGAGTCAGGGATGCTGCCATTCTGCCATCAGCAGGTGACTTAAGGGAGGCCTTGGTTTTGTGCTTTTTCAGTTTACCCTGCCCTTCATGTGGAAGTACAGCCACTGCCTTGACTTACTGATCCAGAGAGGGTTTGCCAGACTGGTCTCATATTTTGCCTTGCAAATGTAAGTTCACAGAACATTAATAAAAATTTGAGCCAGCTCCTTTTTGGTAGCTTTATTAGTGACCTGTGGAGTTTATTTAAAGAATCCCCTCTTTCTGGTAACATATTTGTTAATATTAATTGCCCAATACAATCAGAATAATAATCAGAGGTCTAGAGCAGTAACTTCACATTTCAGTTTAAGCACATTGTGCAGACAGGGCACTTTGCTAGTCCTTGTTTAAAACCTCCAGAGAGCTGATGCTTCTCATCATGGGAGAAGCCAACTGCTCTTGGCACACACCCACTTCCTCTTCTGCAGCCCAGAAATCAAGATACAATGCAAACACGATTCATATAAAGAAAATAACCTTTATTAGACAAATCAATCAAACCCTGAAAAAACAGTGTCAGGTAAACATTACTAAAGGTTTTTCCAGCAATGCAGAAACCTTTGAAACGGAGAAATTCAGCAAGTTTCATGTTCCTCTTGTTGCATTAGTAAATTCTCTCCCTCATGACACGAGCTATTGCTGTCCTGACAGCCCCAAAATCTTGCATTAACTCAGCAATTATTTCAAAACAGTAATTTCTAAAATCTTCCCTGTGCAACTGTTTCCCACGCCATTTTGTACAAAGGTGTCAACCTCCATTCTCTTTGCTGTCTAAAAAAAGAACAAGGTTTAAAGAACATCGAGCTTATTAAAAATAAACAAGTGTTTTATGTACAGTACAGGAATTCCCAAACTTGAAGGAACATGGTCGGTATGTTGAGGGTAACTCAGGTAGGTATGAGACTACAGCACAGCCCTGTCAAGGGCCCAGCAGCTCCCCTGCCCCAGCAGCTATGGGGAAAAAACTGCAATTAAAATAAGTTACTGCTCCATCTTCTTCTCAGGCTGGATGTGACACCACTGCTGACACACCTGGGGGAGCCCAATTTACAACACTTCATAAACCAGGAGTAAACAGGAGGCTTGGCAGCAACTAACTATGGTTTCCAAAAATGCTACTTCTCCTTTCCTCCAAGAACAGGGAGAGGTTGTCACAGCCATGACCTGAGCTTTGATGTTACTCAGGAATAGGCCACCTTATAACACAGGGCACATTTGTCCTGCAGTGATGCTGTGCTCCTTCAGACACCATGCATTTAAGGGTCAGTGTTATAGTCAACCCATTACACTCAAAACATGTTGGTCTTGGATGCCACCACCACCCAAAGCTCCTCAAACAAGCCACGACGGTGGGACTGAAGTACCCCAGAGGCGAAGCAAGCAGCCAGCCCCTGTCACCCCAAAGCCTGGGTCACAGCCCGGCCACTGACACAAGGCATACTGGAGTCTGAACACTGCCACTGGAACCTGACCCAGCAGGGAGACAGAGAGAGACTTGCTGCTGGGACAGCAGCTATGCCAGGTAACTGGCTTAAATTAAAGGCAGGAACTTTGGAGACTTGTGCCTCCTGACCTCTGGCAGACAGCTCACTCTTCCTCATGCCCTGCCAGGACTCTGCTGGCTGCTCTGTGGACAACTCCCTGCTCTGCCTTGGCCTTCCCATTGGTGTCTGGGAAGTCTCCACCTGGGGATCTTCCCCTTCTCCTGGGGAACGCACTCGGGATTTACAGGGTTTAGCTGGCAGTTGGTTAGTGCAGAAATTGTATGGGGAGAGGGGAAGAGCTGACAGGTGGTTAAGACAGAGATAAGCTCAGCACTGAGGCACTGGTAGAATCATCTGAAGAAACGATTCACTGTAACAATGAAATTGCTTTTATTAAAACAGAAGTGTTAAGCCAAGAAAATAAATTATTGCTATGATAGACATATTTAGAACATACGGAAGGACGTTAAATCTTAAGCTCCAGGTCAATATAACCCTGAAACCGAAAGTTACACTACTTCTCTTAAATACCTCAGTTTCTCTTTATGCCCTTCCAAAAACTTTATAAAATGTGCAGCTTACAGAACAAATAGTAACAGAGTCACTCGTAACAAAAATCTGTACAGCTCATAGCTTTAAAAATAATACTTTTTTTCCCAAACTGTTATGCTACTTATTACTCATAAATATAGGGCTAACAAATTTTGAATGCCCAAGGTCCCATCCAACACCAAATCTATTACGTGTAGTTGACAGAAACCTTCTTGGGACTTCACCCCAGCCAGAGGTCAGGTTTTGGGCTGTTTGAAAGAGGCTGATTATGTGTAAAAGAAAAAAAATAAAAATATATATCTCTATCTTCATGGCTGAAGACTGTCTCCTTCTGCTGGTCAGAGGCCTGGGGTCTTCAGGGAGTTTGAAATGGCAATCAAACCTGGAACACAGCACCGTGCAATGGGTTAGACTGGCTGCACTCCTGTGCCATGGCAGGTCGTTCTGTCCTGGCCAGCAGCGATTTTGCAAAAGGCTTGAAAACCACTGTTTGTCAGAGCTGTGTTTTGGTGGGGAAAGAACATTTTACTGGAAGAGCCTCGCAGGAGAAGCGCAGCTCTTCCCCCATGCGGAGGGCTGCCTCTGCACCTCAGGACTCACCCAAAGGCTACGTGCTGCTGTCCCAGCAGCAGCGGGCCAGCAAACCCCACTGCTTCTGTGCCCACTTCAATAAGTCTTGTCTCTGACTGTCCCCCCCTGCCAGAAGGGGCTCTGGATCTTAAATTTTAACCTTGACTGGTGCTGTTTAACTAGTTATGAACTCCTGTACCTGCAGATCACAAGCCGTGGGCCCATGTGCTTGTTAATACCCCCACAGTACCAAACCTATGAGCCATCTACCACCCTGGGCCTTGACTCTTCCAGCCCTAGTCCTGCCTCTCTCACGTTCCTACCCCTTTGCTCCCTGGGGAAAGGGAGGCTCAGGTCTAAGGCCAGAGAGGAAAAAGCTGAGCCAGAAGCAGGCCAGTCTGGGTGGGCCATGACATGACTTCCCAAGGGCTGCCACCCACACATAGGAAGCCCTGCTTGGCTGCAAGTCTTGCCAGGGCTCACCCCTCCTCAGTTCAACAGCAACTTCCTTGCAGACAAGGCATCCTCCAGCTCCCTCGGGACATTGTGACCATCACCTAGCAGGTTCCTCTGCCTGGTGATGTGCAGTTTCCTTTGGAGGTTCAAAGGAAACTGTGGGATAAATTCAGCGGGGGGAGAATACTGTGGATTCCCCAAGGCAGTTCAAAGGGACTAACAAAGAGCAGGATTTCGGCAAACAGCCACAAGAAACAGATTAGTGGTTAGACAGCTGGGCAGCATTCAGAGGAAAGAAGCTCATCTGAACACCGTGGTGGTGCTCGAGCCTCTGCTACCTGAAAGTGACTTGGCTTGTTTTGCTTCTGCTTCTTCAAGCCAGGGAGGCGTCAGACTGGCTGTGGAAGGCAATGGCTCTATGGGAGCCGTCTCTGTGGGAGCTGGTCTCCTCTAAGCAGATGAATCAGAGCCCCAGAGACTGGTCAGAAAATCATGTGAAAAACTTCTCATCGAGAAGCAGAGGGTGAGGCTCTTCTGACCCAGAGCTACTGACAAACCTGACGAGCACTCAGAGCTGCTGGAAAATCCCCTTCAGGGGCTACTTACAGCAACTCCACTTCCTTAGGCGGTATACGTGTGCAGAGGGGCTCACACTATTGTCGAGGGACTTATGGTGACCTGGCCTGCTTTCTGCGGAGGAGAGAAGTCAGCATTAGTACAGGGTTAGAGGACAACAGCATCAGGACATGATCTAGTGGGAAGGGAAGCAGCCAAGAACTCTCAGGAACGTTAAGAGGAGACACACTGCCATCTCAGAGCGACAGGCGCCCAAACCTCCCAGAAAAGGAGCTTAGCAGCATCTGCAGCAGAGCTCCATCCGTCCCAGGAGGTTATGTATGTACCCCGGCCCATGACAGCATTATAGGTCCTGTGTACAGCATCCCCTCCTGGTGTATCCTCCAGCACTGGTCCTTTCCAGAGCATCTCCTCGGGGGTCTTGGCCACCACAGGGGAGGCTCTCACAGCAGAGGGGCTTTCGCCTGCTCCAGAGGAGGTGAGTCTCTGCAAGAGGAAAGGTCACTTCCCCACAGTGACCCCTAGCCCAAAAGCAGCATCTTCAGTCCCCCCATGAGAGGCAGTGGCTTGAACCGGGGAGGCAGTTGCAGGAACAGGCAAAGCGAAGAGAGTATTTTGGCCACTTGCACTTACAGCAGAAATGTACTGGCTGTTTGTGAACCTGGGTTTCTCCTCCACCGCAGAGCTGTGTTGTGGGCCTAGGGGCGTGTAGGGGGGTGAGCCCACGTCTTCACAGAAGCTTTCTTGTGGGATGCTGGAGACACAGCCACTGTCGGAGCCACTAGAGCCACTGCCTGACATGCAGTGTGATGACTCCGAGCTCTCTGTTGCTGGGGGAAGAGAGGAAGGTCACTCTGATGATGATGAATTTGGCCTACATACACTTGACAATGTATCTGTCTGCAGGGGCACTGGCCACACAAGCCCGTAGATAAGCCACACTCCTGTCTGGGCCTCTTTAAAGCCATAGGCAACAAAATAACCTGAGGAAGGGTATCAAATGATGCTGGAGATCAGTATAGACTGGCCAGGGAAGTTCACACAGGGGAAGCCAAGAGGTCACCGGACCAGGCTGGTGAGAGCAAGGGACAGAGTGCCTCGTACCAGAGGGACAGAGACACAAGCACTGGCCTCCAAGGCCCCAGAAGCCCCAGTATGCAGCACCAAGCCTGCCACGGGCACAGCTGCAGATCAGTGGGTGCTTTACTAATCCCTGTATCTGAGCTAACTCCCCCCCACGAAAGCTGGGACAGAGCTGGCATGGAAGGGCAGGGCCCTCTTTGCCCCAGTCTGGGTATGAGACAGGGACTGCCATGACCCCAATGAGCCTGGCCCGACTGCACAGCGCAGACCAAGGTGTGGGGATGAGCCCGCACATCCCAGAGCGCACTACAGAACAGTGGGGCTTGTACGTACTCAGTGATGGCTGGCTGCTCGTCTCGTGCTCCAGCTCGTCTTCCTCGATGCAGGTGCCAATGTCAAAGGGGCGGCTGGGGGCCAGGACGCCTGGCAGCAGAGCCTGGTCCAGGTACATGTGGAGATTGAGGGGCCCCAGCAGGGAAGAGGAGGAAGGGCTGTATGCAGCAGGGGTGCTGCCAGCGGAGAGCTGTGCTTGTGTCCTCTTGTATGGGTTGGAATGGTCAAACAGAGACACCGCAATTGATGCTCTGGTCCTGGCGCCTGCCAGAAAACGTACCAAAGAAGCCCTGAGCACCAGTTCTGCCTAGCTCACGTGGAGCAAGGGGGCAGGCATGGCTGGCACTTACCTCTTCCTTTCATGATGTAATCGATAGCACGGTCATTGATAGCTGCCTCGCTGGGTTTGATATCCAGGAATGGCTTGTTGCCCACACCCATGGAGACCATCTCCTGCATACGGATTTCTGGAGAGGAAGAGACCCACAGCCACATTTGTGAGGTTGACCCAACCTTCCCCACAGGCACTATGCAGCCCCAGGCCAGAGCACTCCTGGGCCAGGCTGCTCCTGAACTACTGAGATTAGATCTGTTCTCCCCTCGCTCTCCAGTCCTGAGGAGTCTCCACAGACAAGCAATCATGCCCTGCTCTGGCCAAGTAGCTCAGTGCCATGCCACCTACGAGAGTCCTGCCAAGCGGGAAGCCTGGGGCGGAAAGGAGGGACTCAGACAGACAGCTGCCGCTCCAGCAGTGGCCTAGACAGTGGGGAGAACAGGGAGCCATTCAGGAGCACAGCCCATACTCACAGGGCAGGGAACCCTGTGCTAGTATCTTCCTTGGGGATGAGGGACAGGAAAGGGACATGCCCAGCCAAGCCCAGCACATGCTCCTGAGGCTGCATGCTGGCACACAGCTGCTCGCCACACAGAGCTGCCTGGTAACAGGCTCCAAACCTACTCAGGACAGCATGAGCTGAACAGGCCTCCCGCACCTTTTGTGGCACAGATGCCCCGGGAAGGAATCACACCTTTATTGCGGGCTGCCTGCTGCCACAGGATCTTGGCAATGTCACTGGTCCAGGCCTGCTTAGTCTCAGCTGAGCTGGCCTGGAGGATGTAGGTGTCACTGGACTTCCGCCTTCGGAACCAGATCTCAAAGCGCAGGCCACTGTCTCCAGAGTTCTCCGTCAGACCGATGTCTGCAGTCTGCCAGAAAAAGGAAGAGCAAAGCATCAACTGGGGCTCCACCAGGAGCAGAAAGGTTAAACCCTGCCTGCACCCTGTGCCAGAGCTGCCTCCAGCTCAGCAGACCCCAGAGGAAGGAGCCTGAGGGCCTGGACAGGAGCAGGTACTATCTGGACAGAGACAGTCCAAGCAGTTCCCAGTACTTCATCCACAGTCAGCACCACCTCCCTGCCGCACACACACTGCCATTCCCTCACACTCCCTGTCCCCACGTCTCACAGCATGGAGGGGGCCCAGGCATTAATGTGTGAAGTATTTCCTTCTGGCTTCACTGCATAGCTTGGAGAAGGCTTAGCAGTGCTGGGAGGAGCCCTTCTGCTGAAGATGCTCCTGCTCCCCATTTCAGAGCCATGCATCCATGGGAAAACCAGCCATGGACACCTCTTGCACAGGAGGGAGCTGCAGGGCTGCCCATACCTTGAAGGAGCGCTTGTAGATATACACATCAAAGCCACCCTCGATCCTCTTGGGCTTGCTGAACAGGATCAGGTCCTCAAAGAGGAAGACGTGTCGCTGGCACTTCCTACGGCCCAGCCAGATGGTGAACTCATCCTGCCGCACCAGCTGCCCCTGCTCCTTCAGGTTCACCTGGACACAGGGAACATCCTGATAAGACCCCAGCAGAATCAGGTCTAGACTTAGAGAGCAGGGTCCCATATGGCTGTAGCCCAGGTGGTGAAGAAGTGGCAGCTACCTGTCATCTTTAGGAGGGCTCTTGAAGAAGTAGGGCTGCGTGGCTCTGCTAGAGGCCACATCAGGCTGAAACAACTGGCCCAGAGCTCAGGGAAGAGCTGCACCTTTCTCCTAGGCATAATCCACAGATGACCCTCTCTTGTCACCCTGTGCAGATCTGTGACAAACCTCTGCGGTGGCAACTGGAGGCAGCAGCCAGAGCTTTCTCTTGGGGGAAAGAAGAGAGCTGAAGAGGAAAGGAGTCCTATCAGACTGCCAGGAGCTCATCTGGGTCAGAAGACCAGTCCCTCAGTTCTTCCTGCTCCAGATCCATCTTCCTCCACCCTGAGCCCTGTGGTTTCTCCTCCTCCAGTGCTGCACTTTGCATGCCTCTCCTTCAAGCCCCACCTAGCTGATTTTGGCCTACCCCTGCCATCAGCATCAGTTTGAATTCCTTCTTGCAAACTGCCTGACCCTCTTATCACCAGCTCAAAAGAAACTGAAGGGCCTGAGGCAGCCTGCATGATACCATCTGCAAGTGCTGCCAGGCTCCCTCATGTCACCTCAGTAAGCACCTGGGTGCATGTTTATGACAAGCAGCTCACCCAGCTCAAGTAACAGCATCCAGGCTGTCTGTCCTAGTGAATCAAGGAGACCCTGCTCTGTGCCTCAGTAGTCCCACTATGCTGTACTGGCAGACAGCACCCTGATCACTCTGGGAATTTGAGGGGAGGCTCACCATACGATCCAAAGACCGCAAGTCTAGAGAAGGGGAAGAAGTGTGGCTCTGCCCCCCCGGGCTGGGGAGGACACTAGAACGTACATCACAGTCACGGATGGCATCCATGGCCAGCAGGTCATTTCCGTGCCGGAGCTGAAACTTCACCATCTCCTCAGCTGCACGGAGGTAGCCCAGCTCCTGCTCTTGTGCCTCACTGCACTCCTTGATCAGGTCCTTCAGGAGCAGGGCGTATTTGCTCATCCGCTGGATAGGTTTCAGCAGGTAGGAGGCCAGGTCCATCTTATCTCCAAGCTGCACCTGCTTGAACTGAGAAATGCAGCAGAGAGTGAAGGCAGCAGCTTCCTGTGGAGAGCTCTGTGCCCCCAGGCAGGCACTGACACCCATAGCTTTCCTGACTGGGATACTCTGTTTGCCCTGCAGGGAAACACAAGGCCATAGGACCAATGCTGCTGTGTGCTGGGCTCCTTTCCAAAGCACTCGCCACACCTCTGCCCCTGTCCCCCAACATACACTTGTGCAGAGAGCTGTGCCAGGAAAGCAGAGGTAGTGCTGAACATTCCCCTCAAGCAGGAAAGTTGGGCTTGTTTAAACAGATCAGTGACTCAAACACCAGGAGTAATCGTGATGCAGGCAGTGGAATTTACCTTGAAGAAGGTATTCCCATGGCTGGCCAGCAGCGAGTCAGACTTTGGCTTGTTCTTGCTATACAATGCGTACATCCCAAATTGGTCTTTCTGCAAAAAAGAGGTCCCTGCATGAGACCAATGCACATCCAGGACACAGTGACAGCCATGCCCCCGGGTTGGTTACTCAAGTACTTCCGCCTCTCTCAGGCTGCACCAGAGCCTCCTATGATACCAGGAATGACTTTGCTTCAAGTTCATTAAGAGCCAGGGAATGTTCTTTGTCTTCCTACTCCTACAGTAGCAAAGACTTTTCAATCCACTGTCCAGTTACCCTTGCGCCCTTTGTACCCCAATAGATACCATTCACCTGGTAGCAGCAAACACGCATGGGGCAGCTGAGCTTGAGACTGGTGTCCCGTGCTTCTCCCTAGCAGCCCTTTTCAACAAGCAGGTCTGTACCTCTCCATTCCCTGAAGTCATTCCACACTGACACCACAGACAGAAGACAGGGTAAGGGATGCCCCTGCGGAAGCAGGTGGTCTTTAAGGAACAGACATTTTGCTTCCCTGGCAGGGTCTCTTGGTAGCAAAGAGCAACAGGAAAGGCAAAAAGCATCTGCTGCTGCCTGGACCCAGCCTCGCAGAGCCATCCCAGTCCAACTAGCATTTGAGCTGGCAGGGGACAAATCAACCCAGGACAGGGTAGTCCTTCCCCTCCCAAAAAAGGCCACAGCCCACTAAGACGCAGGTGAGCAGCTAAACGTATAGGCACTGCTGGGCATAGGAGCCAAGCACGTGTCCGGAGGAGCCCAACCCCAGGGGGAAGGTGCTGATGCCTTACATGTCGGAGGAAGCAGTGGCTGACCCGCAGCGGGTGGTTGCAGCAGCTCTCGAGCTCTCGCAGGAAGTACTGGCTGTGGAAGTCATAGAGTTTCTCCAGGTTCCCAAAAATGACGCTGCGTTTCCCACGCAGGTCCTGGGGGAGGTCGAGGCGCTCCATCTCAGGGAAGTAGCTATCGATGATGTAGCAAAGTGACCTCACGTATTCCCGTTCCGTGGTTACCATCTCATCAATGATGTGCCGCAGCTTGCTGCAACAGGAAACACTCAGCCTTGAAGGGATCCACAATGCAGAAGGGCTACAGCATCAGAGTGCCTGCAAAGCACTGGACTATCCCTAGAGAAGCTCTCCCTGAGACCCAACGCGGGAATGAGATGATCCTTTAGCACCATCCAAGCTCAGATTCACAACTGCCTGTGATAGCTCTGACCCTGAACACTGAAAAGCTCATGGCTGATCCAAGGAACTCTGTTGCCTTTTCTGTTCAGGAAGGGTAAGACCCAGGTTGGCTGTGGTCCTGACCCAACCCCAGCAGGACACACACACCTGGGCCCACCCAGCCCCTGCTCCAGACACAACAGGCTGCTCTGCAAACAGCTGCATTCCTGACACAACAGGGACAGCAGAAGTCACGATAACTTCCGTGAGGAGGAGTCAGCCTGATGACTGGATGCTGTGGGAGGCAATGCTGACCCTGGGACAACATAAGCAGGTGCTGTTGGGCTTGTCCCAGTAAAAATAAGAGTGGGAAACAAACCTCATATCGCTTCATCAGCAAACAGCCGCTCCTAGCATGGGTTGCTCTGCACGTCTCAAAGGATTGCTCTTAGATACTCGACGTTTCCACTGCGAGGCAGTGCAGCACCAAACATAACTACTCTAAACGTGTGCCTGCCTTCCCTGCCTCTCAGCTTTCCCCCAAGCCAACTCCTGGCTGTTCAGTGGACTGAACAGTATGATTGTACGATTGCCTTAGCACCCATGGACAGGAGGGCTGCTGCATTGCTCCCTTGAGAAGCAAAGCAGTTAGGGTCCTGTCTACTGGTGTTCATCCCCTGCCATAAGCTTTCCTGACACATGCTGTGCTGGGCTATCAGAGACCCCTTCCAGAGGATTTCACTGTCACCAGCCATCCCATCCAGAGCAGAAGCAGCGGAGGAGCTTTGTGGTCCCCCTGCATCCAGCACTCGTTTCTCACCTCTACCATCATTTAAAAAATATTTTTCTTTTTTAAAATCTTTTCCAATGAGAGCAGCTTAAAGACCTGCCTGGTGACCCCCTTTGAAGAACAGCTCACATCCCTGGGGTCTCCATGTCCTAGCCACGTTGCAGTACTACAACAAAGTTGAGATTCTTAAGGACAGAGAAGGAAAAGAAGAGAACAAAAGCCAGCCTTTGGCCACACAAACAGAGATCTCAGCCCCAAAGGGCAAACACAAACACCCTCTTACCTATGAAGCAGCTGTCACAGAGTACTGGAAGTGCCTCCCTACCTGTCTGGGTACAGCGCTCCCCAAAAGTGTGCAGCATGATGCACTATGCTTCTGCTTTCCCACTGCAGACCCCCCTGCTGTAACCACTGGTTTACCAGGTCCCTGAATACTATGTTTCTGCAAACCCTCATCCTCCAATACCAGCAATGTTCAGACTCCATCCTCTCCTGCCTGGGAACTGCTCTTTCCCCTCTTACAGAAGAGCCATGCTGTGGGGGAAGAGCAACAGATCCCATTTCCCTGCCTCCCCCCAGAGGGAGGTGCCAGGCTATGTGGGGACATCCCTGTGGGCCTACTCAGTGCCACACATGTGTGTGCAGGGAAGCTGGAGCTACATCTCCATCTGCCCTGTACCCACTGCCAAAGTTAAGGGTCACTGCAGAGCTCTTCACATCTTTGCTCACTGCCTTTTCACCAACCTGAGGACCAGAGCGCCGAGTGTCACTGCCACTTACCTGCCCCAGCTCTTGGCTTCCAACACGGAGAGGCAGCCCCTCTGTCCCTCCAGCAGGCAGTCTGCAGCCCAGCTGTGAGTGGCTTGCTGCCGCAGTGCGAAAGTCCTGTCCACCAGCTCAGTGCTGCTCACCTCCAGCCCCTTAATAAAGACGCCGGTGTTGCCGTATCTGGCCGGCTCGCTCAGCGTCCTCTGGCAGCCTGACCACAGGCTCTCACCACACGGAAGGTCAAAGCTTTGGGCCTTCCGGAGCATCCTCCTGGGAGGCAGCTTCCCAGAGGCTGGAGTGGATGTGCAGGATGGCTTCACCTCCAGGGTTTCCAATATGCTCTCCAGGTTTGACTTTTCTTCAGGCAGCTTTGGAGACTTGGAGGCCCCGCTGGCAAAAGAAACTCTGCTCAAGTGAGGACCAGGGCTGAGAGCAGTTTGGCAGGCAAATTCTTCCCCAGCACTAACATCGCCAGGGCAGCTCAGGGAGGACGAGGGAGCTTTCTCCTTAGACCAACCCAGAGAGCAGTTGGGCCTGTTGTAGCAGTGGGACACGCTGTAAGTCCTGTCCCAGTGGGACCCGGAGGTGGCCCCCTCAGAGTGCCTCCGGTGGGACAGACTGCCAGCCTCACTGTCAGCCCGGGGCTGCTCCCTTGCAGCTGGTTTGTGGTCTGACAGCAGAGACTTCCTTGTTCTCAAGGCTGCTTCGAGTTTCTTTTCAAAAACCAGCTTGGTCTCCTGGCATTTGGACCATGCAAATTTCCACTGCTTGAGTCCCTTGTCACTCTTCAGCTCACAGGCCAGCTCCTTCATCTCCTGGAACCGGGCATCGCTGATGTCTGGGTGCTGCCCCTTGTAACTCTCCAGGCACTTGATCACACCTGCACAGTGTTCGGCAGAGCTGCAGTCCTCCATGCTGATGCAGGCAAGGTGTCGCATCCCTTCCAAGGCCCACTCGTATGCCTGCAGAGAGCGAGAACAAAAGGCAACAGCCAGTCAGAGGGACTCAGGGAAGAATAACCCGAATTCGGTGCCTGAAGACAAGAGAAAGGATCAGTGTGTGGCCACCACAGTTCCTCGAGTGTGAGAGGAGGGGGGCGCTGCTATTGTCAATAGGGCTTAACAATTGAGCTAAACAAACAGCTCCTTATGCAGAAGGCTTCAGCTGTGCCGGCTGCTCTGCCACAGCTCCACCTCCCTGCCAGGTCCCTGTGACACTGGGCACACACGCTGCTGGGCACGTTCGTCCTCTGGGCAGGAGGGCCCAGGGGAAGCTGCTGCCAAGATTGCTGGAATTCACACCTCAGTGTAGCCCTCCTCCTTTGCCCAGCCATTCCCACCACTAACCACGCAGTATGAGGTCAAGGGGGCATCAGTAAGCTGCAGGGAATAGGACTGCTGCTCCCCATGCCATTTCTCCAGAGCTGATGGCACGCAGAGGCCTGGAACTCGATCAGAACTGGGCTCTGTGGATCATCCTGAGTGCTCTGACCCATCCTTGCAGCAAGTAGGAATCTGAGACCATGCAAGCCCAGCTGCAGCTTCTGCATTTTCTGTGCCTGCTGGCACCCATGTGGCATACTGTGCCCTGCCTACCTGCCTGGCCCTGCCTGCTACTGCACTACATGCTTGTGCTGGTTAGTCAAATACCGAGCTCAGCAGTTTATTTCTAATACTCCAGAAATGCTGGAAGCAGTTTCACAGGGCTTAACTCTAGCAGTGGTGCATACGCTGGCTTTGCTAAAACAGCTCTGCTGTATCAGTCGAACACAAGGAGTGGGACAAAATGTGGTCCAATATGACAGACGCAAGGTAACAGTGCCTTACCACCATGGCAGGAAAGGGGCTAATGAAGCACCATGCACTAAGATCTGTCTGTCACCAATAAAAATGAGAGAAAAGGCAAACATCTGAATTAGTCAGGCTCATAAGCCACTACTTTCTCTATAAAGCAGGGATGATGACAAGGTTTAACTATAGAGTGGATAAGGTGTGACCAGCTGCCACAGGCCTGGCCAGGGAACTTAACTGCTCACCAGTGAAAACACAGAGTTATTTGTTAAAATCGGATGCAGAAGGCAGAGAAAACACCCAGGGCAAGCCTGCCTGGCACCTTCCATCAACTGTCCAAGGCCAGTGGATCTGCAGAAATACCACAGGCTGCCCTTGAAGTGAGCCAGACCATCTCTACCACTTGACCTGTCAGGCCCTGCGTACCTGCTATGCTTCTGCAGAGAAGCAACATTCATACGTAGCGCCAGGAACAACGTGACCACCCTTAGACCATTTTTCACCTGCTGAACAGCCTTACTATGACAGACTGCACTCAGAGAGCTTAAAGCACTTACTTTTACGCAGAATAGAGCCTTCACACCAAGAAAATCCACCCAGGCTTTTTGCAGATGTGGAGCAGACACTGCATCCCCATCAGGGACCCGGTGGTCAAACAGATCAGGTGCCAGGCTCACTCTCTGTTGGTGACAGAGGTAGGCAGGGCAGGAAATGCTTCATTCACATGGTGCCCAGCTCCTGGATGGGGACAGCTATGAGCACCAAGCGCTGCTGTTTGTACAAGAGCTGAACGCCAGCACATGATGGGTAGCCTGCAGACTGAGCAGAGTCACTCCAGGGACAGATTCCACAGGAGCTCCCACAGCCGTCCACATTGCTCTTTTGAGCTGCAGCTGCACAGCGTGCATGCAGCCAGCCCCATTACTCATGCGGAGCAAGAAGCTGCTTCAGAAAAACCAGCAGCTGCTCGGTGAAAGTGCTTCTCAAACAGCCCCATGCAATCACAGCACAGGACAATCAAAAGAGCAGCAGTCCCCTCTCCTCCCATTACCCTGCCTAGCACAGCAACAGCCTCCTGACCTGCCTCTCTCTTGATCCAGGCTTTATGCTCTAGACTTGCCCACTGCTGGGGGCCAGGAGGGGCATGCAGAGGCAGAGGACGTGCCAGACCCTGGTGAGAATCTGCATTTATCTGTGATGTGGAGGGTCTTTTATTCCCTGGAGGCAGATGCATATCAAGGCGAGGTGAAATGCCAAGTTGTCGTGGTTTAACCCCAGCCAGCAACTAAGCACCACGCAGCCGCTCACTCACTCCCCCCCCATCCAGTGGGATGGGGGAGGAAATCAGGAAAAGTAGTAAAACTCCTGGGTTGAGATAAGAACAGTTTAATAGAACAGAAAAGAAGAAACTAATAATGATAACACGAATAAAATGACAACAGTAGTAATAAAAGGATTGAAATGTACAAATGATGCACAGGGCAATTGCTCACCACCCGCCGACCGACACCCAGCCAGTCCCCGAGCAGCGATTCCCTGCCCCCCACCTCCCAGTTCCTAAACTAGATGGGACGTCACATGGTATGGAATACACTGTTGGCCAGTTTGGGTCAGGTGCCCTGGCTGGGCATGAGAAGCTGAAAAATGCTTGACTATAGTCTAAACACTACTGAGCAACAACTGAAAACATCAGTGTTATCAACATTCTTCTCATACTGAACTCAAAACATAGCACTGTACCGGCTACTAGGAAGACAGTTAACTATATCCCAGCTGAAACCAGGACACGAGTGCAGCTGAGCCCACCAGATCCGCACGGCAGTGACAGGTGACCTATTTTGCTGTGGTTTTTTGAGCTGCTCCCTCCAGCTGTACACGAACCAACACCAACCCCTTTGAGCTCTGCCTGGAGCAAGGGCTGGCCATCAGTGTGGGCTAAGGGTACATCTCACTTCTGGCTGTGAAGGTCAATGGGTGATCCTGACCAAGGACTGCATGCTGGCTCCCTTTTGCTCACTGACAGGAAAAGCTGAGCTCAAAAGGGACATGGGGCTCTGAAAGAGGATGCCAAGAGCAATGTGCAGGAGAGGCACAGCCAGCAGGCCAGCCTAGCCTTTACAGCAGCCAGTCGGGAAGGTAGCTGCCCTGTGAAGGCCTTCGAGGCGGGGGGGGGGGGGGGGGGGGGGGGGGGGGAGAGAGAGAGAGAGAGAAGAGTCTTCTTTTATTTCTAGAAAACTCTGCGGATCTGCATGGGGCTACAGCGAGGAGGAATCGGGGCTGCAAACCACACAGGTAGGCAGCCCCACCACCCCTCATCTTCATCTGGTATCTGTCTCTTCTTGGTGAGGACTCCAAGGGCTGTGCAGAAATTACTCTAAATCTCGATGGCATTTCTTCCATCCCCAGTGCCTGTCGCAGGCCAGTGAATAGCTCAGCTTTGTTCCCTGCACAATGGGAACAGCGCTCCACACCCTGCAGCTTGCTCAGTAACATGCTAAGTGGCCACCAAGGCTTTCTCCAGTCACATCACTCACTTCAACTGCCCCTTTTAGCACATGAAATGGCAGCCCTCTCCAGGGACCAAGTGTGCCCTGGCACCCAGGAGGGAACACCCTCATGCAGACAGGGGTATTGCCATCATCTGTGTCCTGGTAAGGTTACAAACCACACTCAGCCAAGCCGGGATACTGCCCTCCAGCTGTGGGGCTTTTGGGGAGCAGGTAGACCTACAGCTTCTCTGCAAAGCTGCAAGAGCTGCTCCTATATAAGAGGAGGCACCTGTGTGCAGGGAAGCTGAATCTTCCCAGCCATGTCTGGAACCAGGCAGGAAGGATCCTGTACCTCAGCTTTTGATCTTTACAGACAAGTCATTACTGAAACTCTCAATTACGGGATTAAAGACAAACGTGCTTCCTGCATACACAGGGCTCACCTATCCAGCATCGGCCTGAGGAGTCAGCGACAGGGTGGTCCTGTCCTGCCAGGCTGCCCGGGGGAGGCAGGGGCTCTTGGGGACCTGGTGTGCCATTAGGAAGACCCAGGGACTTCACTGGAGCACAGTACAACCCTCAAGCCCACCACCCTGTGTTTGTCCCTGCTCATTTCACCATGGGCAAGGCTTGCAGTGCATTGAGAACAGAAGCTCCTGGAGTGTGTTGTCTTTGGCACCACTGAAGTGCCATCTGCAAATACAGGCCAAGAGAAGCTGCTCAGCCCTGGCTCAGGGCACTTTGCCAGCACTGCATAGAAAGCCTTTCAGTGGTCCTGGATCCTCACCTGAGCCACCACTCAGATATTACACCTCCCCAACCCAAACCTATCACAGATCCACCAGATTACTCTCATACTCAAGGTCCAGTGATCTCTAAGACACCTTCTGGGTAGCCAAGACAGGAGACAGACACTGCATCTGCAGACAGATGCCAGAAGGGGCAATTTCAACGGGGCCCTGCCTTTGTCCAAACCTTCTCTTTCATCCCTTCCTGTGGGGAGACGATGATTGTAACTGTATTTTCCTTGTCACATAGGAAACTGGGTATCTGAACAGGCAGAGGCAGGTGGAGTAGGCAGATCACAAACCCTCCAATTTTCTGCAGAAGAAAAATGCACCCACGTGGGTGACTAACTCTGCTGCGAGAAGGTTTCCTTCTGAATCTGAAGAGACTGTACAGGGGAGCTGCAATAGGGGTGATGAAAAGCCAAGACTGATCCTGATGGGAGCAACAACACAGGCAGGGATGCAATACAGCTGTGGGTATGATGACTGAAGCTGATGACTGAAGCACAGCAACAAGACAGACCAAGTCTCCCATCCTTCTGCAGCAATGTCCCAGGACTGCAAGCTCCCCACTCCCTTGCTTTCTACAATGCAGAGAGAGGGAAGCAGGACAACAGCTGGGAACATTGCTGAGGACAGCAAAAAAGAAACCAACATCATCAAACAAGGCCTAATCCAGCTTGCATGCAGCTCCTCTTTGTTAGTGAGACACAACAAATCACACGTCTTTGGGGCAAGAAACAACTGCTCAACTCCCCTTTTAACACCACCTCCTCTCACCACCACTATGCTCACTCTAAGCGCCCTTAACTTCAGCTGTGAGTTAGAAGAGCAAGATGAGGTTGGCTTGCAGCAAATGAGACAGAACTGGTGCAGCCAGAAAAGGTCAAAGCTTCACAGGTACTGTTGTGAACTGAGCCAAGCTATTCCCAACAGCTATACACGGTGCCACGTAGGCACTGACTCCTGCAGCTGCCCTGCTCTGCCAGCAGCCCAAGGTCTTGGCACTGAACCCTGCAGAGCTGAGACACTGGTCGCAGCACTTGCAGCACAAGAGTAAAGAGTGACAGGGCGCTTACCAGAACACAAGTCCAAAGTAAATGCTGCTCTCTTGCACAAAAATGCCTGCTCCCAGGTGTGCTCCTCTCATTACAGATTCTCATTTGGGCTTATTCCCTCTAAAGTCCAACATGACTTTAGGCTGCTTTGAGAACTGACTCCTGCTCGCAACACTGATGTGTCACTTGTCGCAGCCTGCTGCACGCACAGCATTAGCAGGGACCTGTGGCTGGAGACTGCTTTGTATGCTGACAGTTCAGAAAGACCACAATTAAAAAGCCATTTTACACCAAAATATATTGAAAGCAAAATTATCCAGGCTAAAACCTTACTGTCACAAGAGCTGTCAGAGGGCAAATAGTGACAAGCCTGTTTCTCTGCTAACTCAAGAGACCAAGTAGCTATAGCAGAAAGTGGTCAGCTCACCACTCGCTTAGATCTGCTTTGGGCTTTCCTCAGGCTCCCACCCACCAGTACTAATAACACCCATGAAGGAAGGAGCATGGAAAGGGCAAGACTTCACGACCTGCAGATGTCTCCCTGGCAAGTCAATCTGTTAAAAATAGACCTCATCCTACCTTCCCATCCATACAGAGGGGGTCCATATCCTGGCTGCGCCCAGCTCTGTGCTGTACATTACCATCCCCTATGGCCGGACTGAGGCAGGGCCACTGCTTCAGCATATCATCTCACCTCTGGCTATTCACAAGCAAATGCTGCTAGCCTAAATACCAGATTGAGGAGCCCTGGTAACCAGATACAAGGCAAAGGGGGAAGGGGCAGCACTTCACACAAGAACTACTGAAGTGTGCGGAGAACACCCTGACTGGATGGAGGCCAGATCCCCTTTCTTTCACAGTGCAAAAAACAGGGAGAGAAAACATCCCAACTGACCCCAATTCAAGCAAAATTCAAACCAAGCTGCCACAGGACACACGAGAGCTTTGGAGAAAACAGTGATCCCTCCCAGACATTGCAATGCTTTTTCCACATCTCTGAAAGCCAAAGCCCCTGCTCACTTCTAGCAAGATTTGCAACTCTACAAGCAGGCAGCCACACTTGGCCGTACAAGAAACCATGTCATTTCAGAACACAAGCATTTCAGCAAAGCCACCAAGTTAGAAGTAATCTCCTCTCTACACAGAGGTTTGCTGTTACTCTCTTCCCCACCCTGTAGCATTCGACTTTTCCAAACTGCATTTGAAACCCTGCTGGGATTCACTAGCAGCAGAAACCAAACTAATCAAAACTGTGTCCTACAGGGGATGTAGCTAGTAAAAGCTCAGCTTTAAACATGGAGGAAAGAACTCACCTTCTTCAAATAAAAAGCTAAATCATTTCTGAGTTGCTGTGCAGCTCATAATACCTCCCCT